>NC_084608.1:37600718-37782109 GCF_033807715.1 Cololabis saira
GAGAGTTACAATACTTAAACAACAAAAAAAACTTTCCAACAATGAAATGCTGAAAATACAAGGGAATGCTGCCATTTTTTCCAGAACTCCAAGGAAGATTCATACAGCTTCACAAACAAAGAATTATTTTATTATTTTTTTATATATATTTTTCTATATATATTTTTTTATTTTTTATTTTTTATTTTTTGAATTTTTTGAATTTTTTGAAAAAATAAAAAAATAAAGTTTTCTTTCCAGAAACCTAATGGTGGATCCCACTTTTTTACAAACACATATACACATTATTTCCAGAACTCTAAAGGATGTTCCCACAATTTTTACAAACACATATTATAAGTCTCCACATCTTTGCAAACACATTATTTCCAGAACTCTAAGTGAGGTTCCCACATTTCTACAAACACATATTATGTCCAGAACCTGGAGGGAGGTTCACACGATTTTACAAACACACATGAAACTTTTTTCTCCAGAACTTAAAGGGACATTCTCACATTTTTACAAAAGATTTTTTCCAGAACTCTGAGGGAATTTCCACTTCTTTATGAACTTTATTTTTGAAATGGATGGTGAAGAAATGGATCAGAAGAGCCGTGGAGCTGCCCAGTCGTTGGATGAAGGAGGGGATTCTTCGAGGGAACCTCAACAACTAACCATAACCCTAACCCCAACCCTAACCTTAACCCTAAACCCTAATCATTACCTTAACCCCTGACCCCTAACCTTAACCCCTAACCCCAACCCCTAACCCTTGACCTCTAACCCTAACCTTAACCCTTAAACCCTAACCCAGAACCCTTACCCTAACCCCAACCCCTAACCCTAACCCTTGACCTCTAACCCTAACCTTAACCCTTAAACCCTAACCCAGAACCCTTACCCTAACCCTAACCCTAACCCTTAAACTCTAACCCTAACCCTAACCCCTGACCCTAACCCTTATCCCAACCACATCCCAGCCTGGATCTACGAAGACGTTCACGACTCCACCCACCACCCTCCTCCTTCTCTCTTTCCCTCGTACTGCGTGGGAGCGAGAGGGGGCAGGATAACGGCCCGTCAAGGCGGGGGAGAGACCTGCCCCTATAAGGCAACTCTCCCTGGTCCTGTCCCCTCTCAACCAGATGTGAAGCCCTCTCAACCAGATGTGGAGCTTCCTGATCCCCGCCCTGGACCTGATCCCATCCCAACCTGGATCTACGAGGACATTCATGACTCCACCCATCACCTCCTCCTTCTTTTACTCCCTCGCTCTGCGTGGGAGTGTGAGAGGGGCAGGATAACGGCCCGTCAAGGCGGGGAAGAGACCTGCCCCTATAAGGCAACTCTTCCTGGTCCTGACCCCTCTCACCCAAATCTGTAACTGACCTGTTGTCTCTACTACTAATCAAACTTAAACTTGTTCATTGACCTATTGTCTCCACTATTAATCTAACTTTAGGTGGATAGTACGGTCAAGAGAGCTATGACGACGTGCGCCGGCCTGTGCATTACCTTTGGTCCCTGTAAACCACCGAGTCGACGGACGAGGTGGGGGGATCATCGAGAAACCTGAAAAATCTAACCCTAACCCTAACCCTAACCCTAACCCTAACCCTAACCCTAACCCCTAACCCTAACCCTAACCCTAACCCTAACCCTAACCCTTCCCAAAAAAAATTTGTTTATAGGTACATATCGACTCCAAATGTCCTAAAACGTGCTCCTAAACACTTTCTGGGGGAACTTTTTTCACCAAAACACTTAGTCAAATTTCAGGAAATTTTCGCTCCATTCATTTTCAATGCGATACACATTTCCGGTCATAACTTCCGAACGGAAGGTCGTAGAGACTTGGAAACTGCTTCCGTCGAACATAATACGACCACGAGCTTTCCAACGGTACCATCCATTAGCAAATGATCCACTCCTAGCAAAAGTTACAGACCTTTGAACTTGCTTTTCGCTGATTGGACGAGAAGACAAGGTCCCACCCCTTCCTCATTAGTATTACTGGAATCAGGGTACCCGAAAATGGGGGGGTAGCCCAAGTGTAGAGCAAATGATCCACTGTTTAGGGGGTCAAATCAAAGATTCCAAAGTGGCACTCTTGCCTTATCCTAACCCTAACCCTAACCCTAACCCTAACCCTAACCCTAACCCTAACCCTAACCCTAACCCTAACCCTAACCCTAACCCTAACCCTAACCCTAACCCTAACCCTAACCCTAACCCTAACCATATTAGACGATTAGAAAACCCAGTTGAATTCTGGGTAAACCTACGGGGGACCTAATTATCTTAATAACTCTGTAATTACAAATAAAAATATGGACATATGGGGTATTTTCGGACAGCTCTAAATGAGATCTTACTAATTATAGGGTTTTTAGAACATTTTTTTTGAAACCATAACGGAGTAGGACTGTAAGAAATATGACCTCCACTCACAGCCCAGTCTAAAAAACGAGTTTTCACAAATTCTGTAGTCATGCGGTTTATGAGACACAGAATTACTTTGCCATGGGTGAAGAGGACCATTCTTCATCCTTCCTCTTCATCACCCTGCTCCAAAAAAAAGGTGGGGGCTGCCTTGTGATGTCACAGACCCTCCTGTGCTGGAATTCAATGGTAAGTATGCCTTTTTCATGAAAAATTCACCTTGTTTTATAAAAATAATAATAATAATAATACTATTTAAATAAATAATAATAATAATAATAAGAATAATAATAATTATAATAATTAAATTCATAATAATAATAAATATAATAATTATATAATAAGTTTTATAATATATAAAAAAATATATAGCCTTCCTACCGTAATTATAATAACTTTAACTCTGTAATATTACTCATAAAATTAGATTTTAACTTATCTTTATACTAAAATGGACACACCCTGGGAACTGATCATCCCGGCGGGGCCCACCCTGTGGTGAGGGTGTCTAGTGGTAATGGCCGAAACACCCCGTGATCCCGGGGTTCACTACTGATGATGTGTCCTATAAATAGACTTAAAATAGACATAAAATAGACATAAAATAGAATTTAAAATAAGATTGTTAGACAATTAAAGAAACTAACCTCTACAACAACAAACTCTCCACCCTATCTTAGTGGAGAGTTACAATACTTAAACAACAAAAAAAACTTTCCAACAATGAAATGCTGAAAATACAAGGGAATGCTGCCATTTTTTCCAGAACTCCAAGGAAGATTCATACAGCTTCACAAACAAAGAATTATTTTATTATTTTTTTATATATATTTTTCTATATATATTTTTTTATTTTTTATTTTTTATTTTTTGAATTTTTTGAATTTTTTGAAAAAATAAAAAAATAAAGTTTTCTTTCCAGAAACCTAATGGTGGATCCCACTTTTTTACAAACACATATACACATTATTTCCAGAACTCTAAAGGATGTTCCCACAATTTTTACAAACACATATTATAAGTCTCCACATCTTTGCAAACACATTATTTCCAGAACTCTAAGTGAGGTTCCCACATTTCTACAAACACATATTATGTCCAGAACCTGGAGGGAGGTTCACACGATTTTACAAACACACATGAAACTTTTTTCTCCAGAACTTAAAGGGACATTCTCACATTTTTACAAAAGATTTTTTCCAGAACTCTGAGGGAATTTCCACTTCTTTATGAACTTTATTTTTGAAATGGATGGTGAAGAAATGGATCAGAAGAGCCGTGGAGCTGCCCAGTCGTTGGATGAAGGAGGGGATTCTTCGAGGGAACCTCAACAACTAACCATAACCCTAACCCCAACCCTAACCTTAACCCTAAACCCTAATCATTACCTTAACCCCTGACCCCTAACCTTAACCCCTAACCCCAACCCCTAACCCTTGACCTCTAACCCTAACCTTAACCCTTAAACCCTAACCCAGAACCCTTACCCTAACCCCAACCCCTAACCCTAACCCTTGACCTCTAACCCTAACCTTAACCCTTAAACCCTAACCCAGAACCCTTACCCTAACCCTAACCCTAACCCTTAAACTCTAACCCTAACCCTAACCCCTGACCCTAACCCTTATCCCAACCACATCCCAGCCTGGATCTACGAAGACGTTCACGACTCCACCCACCACCCTCCTCCTTCTCTCTTTCCCTCGTACTGCGTGGGAGCGAGAGGGGGCAGGATAACGGCCCGTCAAGGCGGGGGAGAGACCTGCCCCTATAAGGCAACTCTCCCTGGTCCTGTCCCCTCTCAACCAGATGTGAAGCCCTCTCAACCAGATGTGGAGCTTCCTGATCCCCGCCCTGGACCTGATCCCATCCCAACCTGGATCTACGAGGACATTCATGACTCCACCCATCACCTCCTCCTTCTTTTACTCCCTCGCTCTGCGTGGGAGTGTGAGAGGGGCAGGATAACGGCCCGTCAAGGCGGGGAAGAGACCTGCCCCTATAAGGCAACTCTTCCTGGTCCTGACCCCTCTCACCCAAATCTGTAACTGACCTGTTGTCTCTACTACTAATCAAACTTAAACTTGTTCATTGACCTATTGTCTCCACTATTAATCTAACTTTAGGTGGATAGTACGGTCAAGAGAGCTATGACGACGTGCGCCGGCCTGTGCATTACCTTTGGTCCCTGTAAACCACCGAGTCGACGGACGAGGTGGGGGGATCATCGAGAAACCTGAAAAATCTAACCCTAACCCTAACCCTAACCCTAACCCTAACCCTAACCCTAACCCCTAACCCTAACCCTAACCCTAACCCTAACCCTAACCCTTCCCAAAAAAAATTTGTTTATAGGTACATATCGACTCCAAATGTCCTAAAACGTGCTCCTAAACACTTTCTGGGGGAACTTTTTTCACCAAAACACTTAGTCAAATTTCAGGAAATTTTCGCTCCATTCATTTTCAATGCGATACACATTTCCGGTCATAACTTCCGAACGGAAGGTCGTAGAGACTTGGAAACTGCTTCCGTCGAACATAATACGACCACGAGCTTTCCAACGGTACCATCCATTAGCAAATGATCCACTCCTAGCAAAAGTTACAGACCTTTGAACTTGCTTTTCGCTGATTGGACGAGAAGACAAGGTCCCACCCCTTCCTCATTAGTATTACTGGAATCAGGGTACCCGAAAATGGGGGGGTAGCCCAAGTGTAGAGCAAATGATCCACTGTTTAGGGGGTCAAATCAAAGATTCCAAAGTGGCACTCTTGCCTTATCCTAACCCTAACCCTAACCCTAACCCTAACCCTAACCCTAACCCTAACCACCGAGTCGACGGACGAGGTGGGGGGATCATCGAGAAACCTGAAAAATCTAACCCTAACCCTAACCCTAACCCTAACCCAGTGAAAATCTTAGAAAATTTACAAGTATTTTTCCCAAAAGAAGTTTGTTTAATATAGGTACCTATCGACTCCAAATGGCCTGAAACGTGCTCCTAACTACTTTCTGGGTGAACCTTTTTCACCAAAACACTTAGTCAAATTTCAGGAAATTTTCGTCAAATTTCACAATTATTTTTCCCAAAAAAAACTTTGTTTATAGGTACGTATCGACTCCAAATGGCCTAAAACGTGCTCCTAAACACTTTCTGGGTGAACCTTTTTCACCAAAACACTTAGTCAAATTTCAGGAAATTTTCGCTCCATTCATTTTCAATGCGATACACATTTCCGGTCATAACTTCCGAACCGAAGGTCGTAGAGACTTGGAAACTGCTTCCGTCGAACATAATACGACCACGAGCTTTCCAACGGTACCATCCATGAGCAAATGATCCACTCCTAGCAAAAGTTACAGACCTTTGAACTTGCTTTTCGCTGATTGGACGAGAAGACAAGGTCCCACCCCTTCCTCATTAGTATTCCTGGAATCAGGGTACATGAAAATGGGGGGGTAGCCGAAGTGTCAAGCAAATGATCCACTGTTTAGGGGGTCAAATCAAAGATTCCAAAGTGGCACTCAGCCCCTATCCTAACCCTAACCCTAACCCTAACCCTAACCCTAACCCTAACCCTAACCCTAACCCCTAACCCCTAACCCTAACCCTAACCCTAACCCTAACCCTAACCCTTCCCAAAAAAAATTTGTTTATAGGTACATATCGACTCCAAATGTCCTAAAACGTGCTCCTAAACACTTTCTGGGGGAACTTTTTTCACCAAAACACTTAGTCAAATTTCAGGAAATTTTCGCTCCATTCATTTTCAATGCGATACACATTTCCGGTCATAACTTCCGAACGGAAGGTCGTAGAGACTTGGAAACTGCTTCCGTCGAACATAATACGACCACGAGCTTTCCAACGGTACCATCCATTAGCAAATGATCCACTCCTAGCAAAAGTTACAGACCTTTGAACTTGCTTTTCGCTGATTGGACGAGAAGACAAGGTCCCACCCCTTCCTCATTAGTATTACTGGAATCAGGGTACCCGAAAATGGGGGGGTAGCCCAAGTGTAGAGCAAATGATCCACTGTTTAGGGGGTCAAATCAAAGATTCCAAAGTGGCACTCTTGCCTTATCCTAACCCTAACCCTAACCCTAACCCTAACCCTAACCCTAACCCTAACCACCGAGTCGACGGACGAGGTGGGGGGATCATCGAGAAACCTGAAAAATCTAACCCTAACCCTAACCCTAACCCTAACCCAGTGAAAATCTTAGAAAATTTACAAGTATTTTTCCCAAAAGAAGTTTGTTTAATATAGGTACCTATCGACTCCAAATGGCCTGAAACGTGCTCCTAACTACTTTCTGGGTGAACCTTTTTCACCAAAACACTTAGTCAAATTTCAGGAAATTTTCGTCAAATTTCACAATTATTTTTCCCAAAAAAAACTTTGTTTATAGGTACGTATCGACTCCAAATGGCCTAAAACGTGCTCCTAAACACTTTCTGGGTGAACCTTTTTCACCAAAACACTTAGTCAAATTTCAGGAAATTTTCGCTCCATTCATTTTCAATGCGATACACATTTCCGGTCATAACTTCCGAACCGAAGGTCGTAGAGACTTGGAAACTGCTTCCGTCGAACATAATACGACCACGAGCTTTCCAACGGTACCATCCATGAGCAAATGATCCACTCCTAGCAAAAGTTACAGACCTTTGAACTTGCTTTTCGCTGATTGGACGAGAAGACAAGGTCCCACCCCTTCCTCATTAGTATTCCTGGAATCAGGGTACATGAAAATGGGGGGGTAGCCGAAGTGTCAAGCAAATGATCCACTGTTTAGGGGGTCAAATCAAAGATTCCAAAGTGGCACTCAGCCCCTATCCTAACCCTAACCCTAACCCTAACCCTAACCCTAACCCTAACCCTAACCCTAACCCTGACCCTACACCTAACCCTAACCGTCACTGGACTCTAGGCCTAACCCTGACCTTACCTTGATCTCATTTCTTAACCCTAACCTCGCCCTTAACCCTGACCTTAACCCCGCCCACCCTATGCCTGTATGTGTGCGTGTGTATGGGGGGATATAGAGGGTGATTTTTACATGGAACGGGTTCAAATTGGGTTAATATGTTAATTATAAATACAAAACATTGGATCAAAGGATAAGATAAATTTTACGGGGTTTATTAAATTCATTGTTGGCATAAATTTAAGGACATTTCATTAAAATACATATACAACACACTTACTTACGTGTAAACACTTACCGTACTCACTGGATACGATGGAAAAATAAAAATACAAATTTTACCGGGATTATTAAATTCATCGTTGGCATAAAATGAAGGAAATTTAATTAAAATACATATGTTACACACTCACTCACCTTTAACACACGGGCCGTACTCACCGGAAACAAGGTAAAAATAATACATCACAAAAAAACATTTTTCACAGGGAGAATTAACTTAATTTTGCTGCCCGTACTTACCGGAAACAGAAAAAATAAGAAAAACAATTTACCGGGACTATTAAATTCATCGTTGGCGTAATATTATAGAAATTTAATTAAAATATATATGTAATACACTCATTTACCTTTAACAAATTGACCGTACTCACCGGAGACGATGTAAAAATAATAAAAACAATTTTCGCAGGGACAATTAAATTAATTTGGCTGACCGTACTTACCGGAAATAGGAAAAATTAAGAAAATCAATTTCCACAGGGATCATTTCCTTCATTTTACTGGCCGTACTCACCGGACACACAGAAAAAATTAACAAAAGCAGTTCTCACAGTGATTATTGACTTTAATTTACTGCCCGGATTCACCGGAAGTGATAATAAAATGAAAAAAATCATTTTCACAAGGATCATTTACATTTCACTGCTTGTACTCACTGGAAACGATGAAAACAATATAAAATAAACAATTTTTACAGGGTTTGTTAATTTTATTTGGCATAAAAAGGGTTAAAATTGGGAAATCCCCCTCCGTGAAGGGAGGGGCGAGCAGTTTGGGAAATCCCCCTCCGGTAAGGGAGGGGGAGTAGCATGGGAGAGAATAAAAAGGGCTGAGCCGAACACTGGAGCCGCATTCAACTCCAGCTTCTCCAGTTGATCTGATACTGACGGAGCTTTGCAGAGCCACTTTTGCTAGCAAGCTTATAGTTATTTGGTGTGCTTGGCCTGAAGAAGAGCCTGCTTGGCTCGAAACGTCGCCTTTTCTTTTTTAGCACACCCTTCCTTTGTTGATTGTTTAGAAAATATTTTATTTTTGTTATTTGATCAAAAAAAACTTTTTTTCTTTATTATAAAATCCACTCGTGATAGTGATACATTTTATTTCATTTATTTGATTTTTGAAAAAAACCCTTTTTTTCTTTATTTTTACAATTCACTGAATGTAAAAATACATTTTATTTCATTGTTTGATCATAAAAACCTCTTTTCTGGGTTTTTATCTATTTAATTTGTTGATTTACAAACAGACAACATAAGAACCTTTTTTCTGAGTTTGTTGTTTCTGAGTTTGTTGTTTATTTAATTTGTTGATTTACAAACAAGACAACATAAGAACCTTTTTTTGAGTTTGTTGTTTCTGAGTTTGTTGTTTATTTAATTTGTTGATTTACAAACAGACAACATAAGAAACTTTTTTTGAGTTTGTTGTTTCTGAGTTTGTTGTTTATTTAATTTGTTGATTTACAAACAGACAACATAAAAACCTTTTTTCTGAGTTTGTTGTTTATTTGATTTGTTGGTTTACAAACAAATACAAGTTGTTTTCAAGCTTAATAATGGAGGATGGGTGGCACGAGGTACGCTACGGCAGACGCCGTCAGCGTGACCGTGCGCCTCCGGGGGACTCGGGTTACGGAAGGGCAGGGGGGATGGCCCGTGCACGCCCCTTCTCCGGCCGGAGAGGGGATCAGTCCCCTAACCCTAACCCTAACCCTAACCCTAACCCTAACCCTAACCCAGTGCATTTCCGGCTCTCCTCCGGGTGAGCCGGTTCAGTTCCCCTCACCTTACCCGCCCGTGCCTCCGGCCTGTTTCCCACCGGACCCCAAACCTGACCCCAACCTGACCCCAACCTGACCCCCCCACCCCAACCCCAAAATCCTAACCTTAACCAGGGTAATTTTGTGAATGTATGAAAAGTTAAAGGGGGTGCCATGTCAAAATTATTTTTTACCAGGAAGTCAAAAATACCCTGATGCCAGGAAATTACCTGAGGTACTTTTTCCAGGATGATAAAAATACCCTGATGCCAGGAAACACCTGAAGAAGGCACACTTTTGCCGAAACGTCGTGTTAACACAGCCAAAAAATTAAGGGACACAGAAAGACAAGTTTAATCCAATTTGCAAGAATGGAGGGAAAGATGAAAGGACAAAATTCCTATAAAAGGGGAGGGGTTTAGTGGGTAAATTTGGCCGGAAGGCCAGTGCATTTCCGGCTCTCCTCCGGGTGAGCCGGTTCAGTTCCCCTCACCTTACCCGCCCGTGCCTCCGGCCTGTTTCCCACCGGACCCCAAACCTGACCCCAACCTGACCCCAACCTGACCCCCCCACCCCAACCCCAAAATCCTAACCTTAACCAGGGTAATTTTGTGAATGTATGAAAAGTTAAAGGGGGTGCCATGTCAAAATTATTTTTTACCAGGAAGTCAAAAATACCCTGATGCCAGGAAATTACCTGAGGTACTTTTTCCAGGATGATAAAAATACCCTGATGCCAGGAAACACCTGAAGAAGGCACACTTTTGCCGAAACGTCGTGTTAACACAGCCAAAAAATTAAGGGACACAGAAAGACAAGTTTAATCCAATTTGCAAGAATGGAGGGAAAGATGAAAGGACAAAATTCCTATAAAAGGGGAGGGGTTTAGTGGGTAAATTTGGCCGGAAGGCCAGTGCATTTCCGGCTCTCCTCCGGGTGAGCCGGTTCAGTTCCCCTCACCTTACCCGCCCGTGCCTCCGGCCTGTTTCCCACCGGACCCCAAACCTGACCCCAACCTGACCCCAACCTGACCCCCCCACCCCAACCCCAAAATCCTAACCTTAACCAGGGTAATTTTGTGAATGTATGAAAAGTTAAAGGGGGTGCCATGTCAAAATTATTTTTTACCAGGAAGTCAAAAATACCCTGATGCCAGGAAATTACCTGAGGTACTTTTTCCAGGATGATAAAAATACCCTGATGCCAGGAAACACCTGAAGAAGGCACACTTTTGCCGAAACGTCGTGTTAACACAGCCAAAAAATTAAGGGACACAGAAAGACAAGTTTAATCCAATTTGCAAGAATGGAGGGAAAGATGAAAGGACAAAATTCCTATAAAAGGGGAGGGGTTTAGTGGGTAAATTTGGCCGGAAGGCCAGTGCATTTCCGGCTCTCCTCCGGGTGAGCCGGTTCAGTTCCCCTCACCTTACCCGCCCGTGCCTCCGGCCTGTTTCCCACCGGACCCCAAACCTGACCCCAACCTGACCCCAACCTGACCCCCCCACCCCAACCCCAAAATCCTAACCTTAACCAGGGTAATTTTGTGAATGTATGAAAAGTTAAAGGGGGTGCCATGTCAAAATTATTTTTTACCAGGAAGTCAAAAATACCCTGATGCCAGGAAATTACCTGAGGTACTTTTTCCAGGATGATAAAAATACCCTGATGCCAGGAAACACCTGAAGAAGGCACACTTTTGCCGAAACGTCGTGTTAACACAGCCAAAAAATTAAGGGACACAGAAAGACAAGTTTAATCCAATTTGCAAGAATGGAGGGAAAGATGAAAGGACAAAATTCCTATAAAAGGGGAGGGGTTTAGTGGGTAAATTTGGCCGGAAGGCCAGTGCATTTCCGGCTCTCCTCCGGGTGAGCCGGTTCAGTTCCCCTCACCTTACCCGCCCGTGCCTCCGGCCTGTTTCCCACCGGACCCCAAACCTGACCCCAACCTGACCCCAACCTGACCCCCCCACCCCAACCCCAAAATCCTAACCTTAACCAGGGTAATTTTGTGAATGTATGAAAAGTTAAAGGGGGTGCCATGTCAAAATTATTTTTTACCAGGAAGTCAAAAATACCCTGATGCCAGGAAATTACCTGAGGTACTTTTTCCAGGATGATAAAAATACCCTGATGCCAGGAAACACCTGAAGAAGGCACACTTTTGCCGAAACGTCGTGTTAACACAGCCAAAAATTAAGGGACACAGAAAGACAAGTTTAATCCAATTTGCAAGAATGGAGGGAAAGATGAAAGGACAAAATTCCTATAAAAGGGGAGGGGTTTAGTGGGTAAATTTGGCCGGAAGGCCAGTGCATTTCCGGCTCTCCTCCGGGTGAGCCGGTTCAGTTCCCCTCACCTTACCCGCCCGTGCCTCCGGCCTGTTTCCCACCGGACCCCAAACCTGACCCCAACCTGACCCCAACCTGACCCCCCCACCCCAACCCCAAAATCCTAACCTTAACCAGGGTAATTTTGTGAATGTATGAAAAGTTAAAGGGGGTGCCATGTCAAAATTATTTTTTACCAGGAAGTCAAAAATACCCTGATGCCAGGAAATTACCTGAGGTACTTTTTCCAGGATGATAAAAATACCCTGATGCCAGGAAACACCTGAAGAAGGCACACTTTTGCCGAAACGTCGTGTTAACACAGCCAAAAAATTAAGGGACACAGAAAGACAAGTTTAATCCAATTTGCAAGAATGGAGGGAAAGATGAAAGGACAAAATTCCTATAAAAGGGGAGGGGTTTAGTGGGTAAATTTGGCCGGAAGGCCAGTGCATTTCCGGCTCTCCTCCGGGTGAGCCGGTTCAGTTCCCCTCACCTTACCCGCCCGTGCCTCCGGCCTGTTTCCCACCGGACCCCAAACCTGACCCCAACCTGACCCCAACCTGACCCCCCCACCCCAACCCCAAAATCCTAACCTTAACCAGGGTAATTTTGTGAATGTATGAAAAGTTAAAGGGGGTGCCATGTCAAAATTATTTTTTACCAGGAAGTCAAAAATACCCTGATGCCAGGAAATTACCTGAGGTACTTTTTCCAGGATGATAAAAATACCCTGATGCCAGGAAACACCTGAAGAAGGCACACTTTTGCCGAAACGTCGTGTTAACACAGCCAAAAAATTAAGGGACACAGAAAGACAAGTTTAATCCAATTTGCAAGAATGGAGGGAAAGATGAAAGGACAAAATTCCTATAAAAGGGGAGGGGTTTAGTGGGTAAATTTGGCCGGAAGGCCAGTGCATTTCCGGCTCTCCTCCGGGTGAGCCGGTTCAGTTCCCCTCACCTTACCCGCCCGTGCCTCCGGCCTGTTTCCCACCGGACCCCAAACCTGACCCCAACCTGACCCCAACCTGACCCCCCCACCCCAACCCCAAAATCCTAACCTTAACCAGGGTAATTTTGTGAATGTATGAAAAGTTAAAGGGGGTGCCATGTCAAAATTATTTTTTACCAGGAAGTCAAAAATACCCTGATGCCAGGAAATTACCTGAGGTACTTTTTCCAGGATGATAAAAATACCCTGATGCCAGGAAACACCTGAAGAAGGCACACTTTTGCCGAAACGTCGTGTTAACACAGCCAAAAAATTAAGGGACACAGAAAGACAAGTTTAATCCAATTTGCAAGAATGGAGGGAAAGATGAAAGGACAAAATTCCTATAAAAGGGGAGGGGTTTAGTGGGTAAATTTGGCCGGAAGGCCAGTGCATTTCCGGCTCTCCTCCGGGTGAGCCGGTTCAGTTCCCCTCACCTTACCCGCCCGTGCCTCCGGCCTGTTTCCCACCGGACCCCAAACCTGACCCCAACCTGACCCCAACCTGACCCCCCCACCCCAACCCCAAAATCCTAACCTTAACCAGGGTAATTTTGTGAATGTATGAAAAGTTAAAGGGGGTGCCATGTCAAAATTATTTTTTACCAGGAAGTCAAAAATACCCTGATGCCAGGAAATTACCTGAGGTACTTTTTCCAGGATGATAAAAATACCCTGATGCCAGGAAACACCTGAAGAAGGCACACTTTTGCCGAAACGTCGTGTTAACACAGCCAAAAAATTAAGGGACACAGAAAGACAAGTTTAATCCAATTTGCAAGAATGGAGGGAAAGATGAAAGGACAAAATTCCTATAAAAGGGGAGGGGTTTAGTGGGTAAATTTGGCCGGAAGGCCAGTGCATTTCCGGCTCTCCTCCGGGTGAGCCGGTTCAGTTCCCCTCACCTTACCCGCCCGTGCCTCCGGCCTGTTTCCCACCGGACCCCAAACCTGACCCCAACCTGACCCCAACCTGACCCCCCCACCCCAACCCCAAAATCCTAACCTTAACCAGGGTAATTTTGTGAATGTATGAAAAGTTAAAGGGGGTGCCATGTCAAAATTATTTTTTACCAGGAAGTCAAAAATACCCTGATGCCAGGAAATTACCTGAGGTACTTTTTCCAGGATGATAAAAATACCCTGATGCCAGGAAACACCTGAAGAAGGCACACTTTTGCCGAAACGTCGTGTTAACACAGCCAAAAAATTAAGGGACACAGAAAGACAAGTTTAATCCAATTTGCAAGAATGGAGGGAAAGATGAAAGGACAAAATTCCTATAAAAGGGGAGGGGTTTAGTGGGTAAATTTGGCCGGAAGGCCAGTGCATTTCCGGCTCTCCTCCGGGTGAGCCGGTTCAGTTCCCCTCACCTAACCCTAACCCTAACCCTAACCCTAACCCTAACCCTAACCCTAACCCTAAACCCTAACCCTAACCCTAACCCTAACCCTAACCCTAACCCCTAACCCTAACCCTAACCCTAACCCTAACCCTAACCCTAACCCAAAGATTCCAAAGTGGCACTCTTGCCTTATCCTAACCCTAACCCTAACCCTAACCCTAACCCTAACCCCTAACCCCTAACCCTAACCCTAACCCTAACCCTAACCTAACCTAACCCTAACCCTAACCCTAACCCTAAACCCCCCCCCCCCCCCCCCTTCTTCTCCCCTTCCAAAACTCACAACTGTCCTCTCATATTGCACCCACTAGCCACAGACGAAGACACCGGATCCTCCACAATCCGACTGCACGCATAAGGGGTACCCAGTGACCTTGATACACCATACAGCACATCTCACATCAAAACTCTGAAACTATTCAGAGGTCTCGCACCATACGCTACTGATAAAAGTACTTTAGTGCATACGGATCTCAACTGGATGTACGATGTGAGAGTGCAACACTACCTTCTGCGAACTCTGGTAACGCCTACGAGCGTTAGGAGGCAGTAGCGTATTGGTTTCCCGCAGGGAGCCGTTGAACACAAACCCTGACCCTAACCCTAACCCTAAAACCTAACCCTCACCCTAACCCTGGCCCCAACCCCAACCCTAAACTTAAACCTAACCCAAACCATAACCCTAACCCTAACCCAAAATCCTAACCTTAACCCTAACCCAAATCCTAATTTCAACCTTAACCTTAAAGCAAAACCCTAAACTTAAACTAAACCCTAACCTTAACCCTAATCTTAAGCTACACAAACAAATTCTAACCCGAACCCCAAATCCTAAAAACCGCTCCAAAAAAAACCCCCCTCACCTCTCCTCTCTGAACTATCAACCCACCAACCAAACCCCCCCCCCCCCTTCTTCTCCCCTTCCAAAACTCACAACTGTCCTCTCATATTGCACCCACTAGCCACAGACGAAGACACCGGATCATCCACAATCCGACTGCACGCATAAGGGGTACCCAGTGACCTTGATACACCATACAGCACATCTCACATCAAAACTCTGAAACTATTCAGAGGTCTCGCACCATACGCTACTGACAAAAGTACTTTAGTGCATATGGATCTCAACTGGATGTACGATGTGAGAGTGCAACACTACCTTCTGCGAACTCTGGTAACGCCTACGAGCGTTAGGAGGCAGTAGCGTATTGGTTTCCCGCAGGGAGCCGTTGAACACAAACCCTAACCCTAACCCTAACCCCTAACCCTAACCCTAACCCCTAACCCTAACCCTAACCCTAACCCTAACCCTAGCCTCTTTCTTCAAAGACGATGCCAAGAACCCAAACCAACGCAAACCCTTCCAACCCCCCTCAACCTGGGAACCACCAGCCCCCAAAATAGATACAACAACACTGGAACTGATCTCCAACAACACCACCACACTTAAGAACCACCGCCACGTGGAGGAAGAACCAAACATCACCAAACAAGAGAAACAAGCCCTCCACGAACTCAAAAATAACAAAAACATAACCATCAAACCTGCGGACAAAGGATCAGCCAAAGTCATCATGGACCAACAGGACTATATACATGAAGCACTTAGACAACTAAACGACACACATTACCAACCCCTCCCAGAACCAATATACCCAGAAACCAAAATAAAAATATACCAAATCCTAAAGAAATTACAAAACAAAAAAACACTCGACCAGAAACAAATAATCTATCTACAGGGACCGAACCCACCAAGACCCAGATTTTTCTACCTTTTACCAAAAATACACAAGGACAGAGATACCTGGACAATACCCCACCGGATCCCACCTGGCCGCCCCATAGTCTCTGACTGCAGCAGTGAATCCTACGGCTCAGCGGAACTGATCGAGGAATATTTGGGACCTTTATCAACCAAACACGAAAGCTACATCAAAAACACAGAGGACTTCCTACACAAGGTCAGAGAACAACAAGTACGACCCAACAGTTACCTCTTCACCATGGACGTAGAAAGCCTCTACACCAACATCGTAACAGAAAAAGGAATGGAATCCGTCCGGAACTGCCTTCGAAAATACCCGGACCCGGACAGACCAGACGACGAAATCATGGAACTACTCCAGATCAACTTGGAAAGAAACGACTTCCAATTCAACGACCAATGGTTCTTACAAATCAAAGGAACAGCCATGGGAAAAAGATTCTCCCCATCATACGCAAACATATACATGGCCCAGTGGGAACAAGAAGCGTTCCAAAAATGTCCAAAACACCCACAAGCCTTCTACAGATATCTGGACGACATTTGGGGTATCTGGAACCACACACAGGAGGACTTCTCCCAATTTGTACACATATTAAACCAAAATCACCCCTCCATCAAAATCAAACCCACTCTGAACCTGAAGGAAGTTGACTTCCTGGACACCACCACATTCAAAGGCCCTGCTTTTAAGGAAACAGGTAAGTTAGACACCAGATTATACAGGAAACCCACCGACACCTACGCCTTACTACACCGCTCAAGCTCGCACCCAAAACACACATTTGACGGCCTAGTCAAATCGCAGATCCTGAGAATCAACAGAACCTCCTCACAACCAACGGATGCCCAAAAGGAAATCCAAAACCTCTTCCGAGCCTTAACCAACAGAGGATACTCCAGAACTAACCTCAGGAAAACAATGAAAAACATCCCAAAAACCAGAACACCCACCCCCCACAAAAAAATCATTCCTCTAATCACAACATACACCGGCAACAATTTGAAATTACACAAGAAACTTAAACAGAACCTAACCAACGCCCACAGCACACAATCCAACATGATGGAAATCCGAATCATCTCTGCCTTCCGAAAAAAACCCAACCTCAAGGACCTTCTAACCAGATCCAAATTCACCTCCAACACCAAAACAGACGAGGCAACAACCAGGAAAATCATCTTGAACACCACCAACCGGAAAAGATATGCAGTTGTAACCCCCAAAACGAGGAAAACCCAAAACATAGTGTATCTCATCAAATGCAAACACTGCCAAAAGCAATACGTGGGAGAATCCAAAAACACACTCCAAACCAGAATGTATGCCCACAAACACAACATCAGGAAAAATAGGAAATCAGACACCCACCTCGTACAACACTTCAGAAAACACAAACTTCCGAACCTCAAGGCCACAATTATCCAACACGACCCCAACTGGACTACACAGGAAAGGAGGAAACACGAATGGAAATGGATCAGAACACTCGGAACTCTCCACCCAAAAGGACTTAATGGCAAAATCCATAAGCAGCCACTCGGAAACCCAACCTGCCCATAACCTAAAGTATAACTTTCCCGAACAACGAAAAAAAGACCTAACCCAGAACCCCAACCCTAATCCTCAAGGGACCATAATCACCAACTTAACCCAGGTTCCACCTAAACCCAACCCTAAACCTTACCTTACCTTAACCCTAAACCTAACCCTAACCCCAACCTTACCATAACCCTTACATTAACCCTAAACTTAACCCCAGCCCTTACCTTAACCCGAAAACTAACCCAAAGCCTTAACCTAAACCTAACCCTGACCCTAACCCTAACCCTAACCCTGGCCCTAAACCTAACCCTAACCCTGGCCCTAAACCTAACCCTAACCATAACCCTAACCCTAACCCTGACCCTAACCCGAAAACCTAAACCTAACCCTAACCCTGGCCCCAACCCTAACCCTAACCCTAAACCTGAACCTAACCCAAAATTCTAACCTTAACCCTAACCCAAATCCTAATTCCAACCTCAACCTTAAAACCAAACCCTAAACTTAAACTAAACCCTAACCTTAACCCTAATCTTAAAACTACACAAACAAATTCTAACCCGAACCCCAAATCCAAAAAACCGCTCTAAAAAACCCCCCTCACCTCTCCTCTCTGAACTATCAACCCAACCCCCCCTTCCTCTCCCCTTCCAAAACTCACAACTGTCCTCTCACAATGCACCCACTAGCCACTACGAAGACACCGGATCCTCCGCAATCCGACTGCACACATAAGGGGTACCCAGTGACCTTGATACACCATACAGCACATCTCACATCAAAACTCTGAAACTATTCAGAGGTCCCGCACCATACGCTACTGACAAAAGTACTTTAGTGCATACGGATCTCAACTGGATGTACGATGTGAGAGTGCAACACTACCTTCTGCGAACTCTGGTAACGCCTACGAGCGTTAGGAGGCAGTAGCGTATTGGTTTCCCGCAGGGAGCCGTTGAACACAAACCCTAACCCTAACCCTAACCCCTAACCCTAACCCTAACCCTAACCCTAACCCTAGTTTTAAAGGTGGAGGTGGTGTCAGCCTCCTTAACCCAGATTGGAAGTTGGTTCCATAGTAATGGTGCCTGATAGCAGAACGCCCGTCCTCCAAGTCTACATTTAGATACTCTAGGAACTACGAGTGAACCAGGAACATAAGGCACTATCAAATCTTGTAAATAGTGCGGAGCTGAGCCGTTTTGGGCTTTATATGCAAGTAATACAATTTTAAATTGGATTAAGAATTTTACAGTAGCCAATGGAGCGACGCTAACACCGGAGAGACGTGGTCTCTCCTGCTAATTCCTGTCAGCACTCGTGCTGCTGCATTCTGGATCAGCTGGAGCCTATTCAGCAAATTACTTGGACATCCTGCTAACAACACATTACAGTAATCTAGTCTAGAAGATACAAACGCATGAACTAGTTTTTCTGCATCACTCTGCGAGAGGATTTTCCTAATTTTTGCAATATTACGGAGATGGAAAAAGGCTATTTTAGAAACCTGATTAACATATGGTTTAAACGACAAATCCTGATGGAAAATAACACCAAGGTTTCTCACAGTTGCACTGGAAGCCATCACAACACCATCTAGTCCCTTCCTAAGATGCTCTGGACCAAGAATGATAACCTCTGTTTTATCTGAATTTAGAAGCAAGACATTTCTGGACATCCAGTCCTTGATGTCCCTAAGACATGCCTGAAGTTTAACTAACGGTTCTGTTTCATCTGGCTTCATAGACAAATAGAGCTGCGTATCATCAGCATAGCAATGAAAGTGTATGCCGTGATTCTGGATTATACTTCCCAACGGCTGCATGTATAAACTGAACAAGATTGGCCCTAGCACTGAACCCTGCGGAACACCATAACAGACCCTCGACTGTTCTGAAGAAACCTCATGTACATGAACAAACTGGAACCTGTCAGATAGATATGATTTAAACCAACGTAGAGCTGTCCCTTTAATCCCAACAACATGCTCTAACCTGTGCAGTAAAATGCTGATCTACAGTGTCAAAAGCAACACTGAGGTCCAGTAGAACCAGTATGGACACTAATCCCTTATCTGAGGTCCAGCAGAACCAGTATGGACACTAATCCCTCATCTGAGGTCCAGTAGAACCAGTATGAGGTCCAGTAGAACCAGTATGGAAACTAGTCCCTTATCTGAGGTCCAGTAGAACCAGTATGGAAACTAGTCCCTTATCTGAGGTCCAGTAGAACCAGTATGGACACTAATCCCTCATCTGAGGTCCAGTAGAACCAGTATGGACACTAATCCCTTATCTGAGGTCCAGTAGAACCAGTATGGACACTAATCCCTTATCTGAGGTCCAGTAGAACCAGTATGGACACTAATCCCTTATCTGAGGTCCAGTAGAACCAGTATGGACACTAATCCCTTATCTGAGGTCCAGTAGAACCAGTATGGAAACTAGTCCCTTATCTGAGGTCCAGTAGAACCAGTATGGACACTAATCCCTCATCTGAGGTCCAGTAGAACCAGTATGGACACTAATCCCTTATCTGAGGTCCAGTAGAACCAGTATGGACACTAATCCCTTATCTGAGGTCCAGTAGAACCAGTATGGACACTAATCCCTTATCTGAGGTCCAGTAGAACCAGTATGGACACTAATCCCTTATCTGAGGTCCAGTAGAACCAGTATGAGGTCCAGTAGAACCAGTATGGACACTAATCCCTTATCTGAGGTCCAGTAGAACCAGTATGGACACTAATCCCTTATCTGAGGTCCAGTAGAACCAGTATGGACACTAATCCCTTATCTGAGGTCCAGTAGAACCAGTATGGACACTAATCCCTTATCTGAGGTCCAGTAGAACCAGTATGGACACTAATCCCTTATCTGAGGCCATAAGGAGGTCATTCGTGACTCGAACCAGTGCTGTCTCTGTGCTATGATGCATTCTGAACCCTGACTGAAAGACTTCAAACAGATAATTTCTATACAAATAATCACATAACTGGCTTGATTGACTTATTGACGATCATGCTGCATGATTGGTAGATGACGATATTTTTAATGGATTTGTTTTTGATCTGTTTTAGCCATTTTGCATCAATGTGATTTATATTTAAGATGATTAATACCTTTTGTAAGACTTTGGTTTTATATTTCTTCAAACTAGTGACTAGTCACAAAACAGAATATTGCATTTCTATTGGCTGCTGTATGTAGAATAAATATACTCAGTGAAAGTTTACATGTCTCTGGACCTTTGAACTACACAGTCTTTTGACCAGCATAGTTTATTTTATTCATTAACGTTAAGGATTTGCTTCTGTATTTTGCATGATTTTTCAGTTTTTGAAGTAAACATAGAAAGAAGAACTTTGCGTTAAGACCTTTCCTTTCCGTCATCGGTTTGCTGCGTGTAAAAACCTTTCTGGTCCAGAGCTGGTGAGGCAGCTGCTGCTGCACAGATCAGAGACGGTTATGATCAATGATCATTAGTTTTCTTCATCAATCAAACTGTGAGGTGTTTTTATTTCCTGGAATGAAGCCGTCGTCACCAGCATTAAAGTCAGTTTGGTTCCTGGAAGAAGTTGTTCTTTGGTGCTTGTGTAACTACTAAAGACGGAGTATCTTCATCCAGAAGTCTTCCTGACTGAACTTCCAATAGCATCAATGTTGACACAGAAGCTCCCAGAGGTTCATGCAGACGGGGTTAAAAACAACATGCTGATTAACTGAAACATTTTTACTGAGAGACGTGAAATAATTATCTTCTCCAGGTCATAAGACTTCTTAATCAAGACACACTTAATCAAGACTCTGAACTCTGTCAATCATCACACCTCATATCACATTTATTACTTGTTTGCACTGGATATAGCATGTTTATATCTCCTTATCTTTGCACATTGAACCCTTGTCTCTGCAGATCAACCTCTGAGCTTCCTCACATTACAGTAACAATATGTCCAAGTTTCTGTAGTAATGATACTCAGTCGTAGCGATATATACAGTAAACCCTTCATGGCTGAGTTTTGATCGTCATCATTGGTGACCATCGTACCACAGCTAAGCTTTCTGGTGGATCTGTGGGATCCAACCCTCACCCCTGATTCTTTACTGCAGTCAACAACTCAGAAATATTCAAGAATCACAAGTAAGGGATGTGTTCATGATGGAAGCAGCTGTCACGCCCTGATCAATCACTGATCAATCACTGATCAATCACTCCACAAGTGGCATTTCTGATGACATCACTGATGACATCACTGATGACATCACTGATGACATCACTGATGACATCACTGAGGACATCACACACACTATGTCCCAACAGCTTGATGGACATTGTTGACAGAAACACACAGGAGCCAGTAAATAATGGGACTTAATCTGAACAATGATGAACCAAAATAAATTAATAAACCTAAAAAAATCTCAGATCATTTACTCAATAATTTAGTTGAAATTCATTAACAATCTTCAATAAAAATTGTCACCTTCATTTTTTAAGTTCAGCCAGATTATTTATGAGACTTTTCCTCCTCCTACCTGTCCATTCTCCCCCGCCTCCTCCTCCTCCTCCTCCTCCTCCTCCTCCTCCCCCTCCTCCCCCTCCTCCCCCTCCTCCTCCTCCTCCTCCTCCTCCTCCTCCTCCTCCTCCTCCTCCCCCTCCTCCCCCTCCTCCTCCTCCTCCTCCTCCTCCTCCTCCTCCTACTCCTCCTCCTCCAGCTCTGATTCATTCCAGGATCAGTTCAGTTGCGTCTCAGTAGGTTTTGTTCAGACTGCAGAATCTTCATCTTCAACTCTTTGGACTGTTTGAACAAACTGTAAGTTTGAACTTTGTTTTCGGGAACATTTCTGTTTGTTTCTGGTTGGAGAAGGTTTTCACTGCAGACTTTGATCATGCTGCATGATTGTTAGATGACAATATTTGTATTGGATTTATTTTTGATCTGTTGTAGCCATTTTACCTCAATGTGATTCATGTTTAAGATGATTAATACCTTTTGTAAGACTTTGGTTCTATATTTCTTCAAACCAGTGACTAGTCACAAAGCAGAATATTGCATTTCTATTGGCTGCTGTATGTAGAATAAATATACGGTAACTCAGTGAAAGTTTACACGTCACTGGACCTTTAAGCTACACAGTCTTTTGACCAGCATACTTTATTTTATTCATAAAAGTTAAGGATTCGGTTCAGTATTTTGTATGATTTTTCAGTTTTTGAAGTAAACATAGAAAAGAAGAACTTTGCATTAAGACCTTTCCTTTCTGTCATCGGTTTGCTGCGTGTAAAAGCCTTTCTGGTCCAGAGCTGGTGAGGCAGCTGCTGCTGCACAGATCAGAGACACAGTGATGATCAATGATCATTAGTTTTCTTCATCAATCAAACTGTGAGGTGTTTTTATTTCCTGGAATGAATCTGTCGTCTCCAGAATTAAAGTCTGTTTGGTTCCTGGAAGAAGTTGTTCTTTGGTGCTTGTGTAACTACTGAAGACGTATTTTCATCCAGAAGTCTTTGTGACTGAACTTCCAATAGCATCAATGTTGACACAGAAGCTCCCAGAGGTTCATGCAGACGGGTCAGAAACAACAGGCTGATTAACTGAAACATTTTTACTGAGAGACGTAAAATAATTTTCTTCTCCAGGTCATAAGACTTCTTAATCAAGACACACTTAATCAAGACTCTGAACTCTGTCAATCATCACACCTCATATCACATTTATTACTTGTTTGCACTGGATACAGCATGTTTATATCTCTTTATCTTTGCACATTGAACCCTTGTCTCTGCAGATCAACCTCTGAGCTTCCTCACATTACAGTAACAAGATTTTCTAAAGTGAAGACTCTTCACAGAATCACCTCTTCACAGAATCACCTCTTCACAGAATCACCTATTTAATCACGTCTCACTTTTCCAACATTTGAAGGATAACAAAGAAACAAGTATAATTAAAGCTGCAAACAGCGATGAACGGGCCCTCGCGCATGCAATTTTCAACAATAAAAGTCAAGTACTCAAAACTGAGTCTGATGACATCACCATGACTCGTTATGTCAAACCATTCAAAAGTTATGGCAGAAAGTAGGAACTATCAATATGGACCAATCAGATGAAGGGTAGGCGCGCTTTGTGGTGTCTAGCGTCGCCACAGTAATGCTTTTGACTGAGAAAAGTAATGCATGTCGTGTCAGGATGGAGACGAACATTTTGATGTATAACACACCTGGGTGCGTGTTACGGTTTGGGCGAAGAAGCGGCCGAAGAAAGTGCATACATTTTGCCACAATTACATGATTAATTCATGATACAGGTGTATATCGATTTTTGTGCATGTATGTTAATCCGTATTGTGGGGCTTGAGGCACAACGTTTTCTAGGGGGCGCTGTTGAGCCATTAGGCCACGCCAAGAGTACGTTATGTGGCTCAAAAACGCAATTGTTCTCGGATAAATGTTTATGTTTATGTTTATGTTTATGTTTATGTTTATGTTTATGTTTATGTTTATGTTCATGTTCTGGATCTCTGGAAAGCGTCTAGAGATAACATCTGTTGTATTAGACGCTATATAAATAAAATTGAATTGAATTGAATTAAAATAATACTAATAATCGTTGCGATTTCAATAGGGCTTCGCACAAGCTCTGCTGGTGCTCGGGCCCTAAAAATTCCTACAGATACAATAGGGCCTTCGCACTGTCAGTGCTCAGGCCCTAATAAACCAAAAGCTAAAAAGTAGCAGAGGTTTTACTGCTGGTGTCGGGGTTTCCATTGGTTTTACTGCTGGTGTTGGGGTTTCCGTTGGTTTTACTGCTGGTGTCGGGGTTTCCGTTGGTTTTGCTTCTGGTGTCGGGGTTTCCGTTGGTTTTGCTTCTGGTGTCGGGGTTTCCGTTGGTTTTGCTTCTGGTGTCGGGGTTTCCGTTGGTTTTACTGGGTTCTGTTGGGACCGGAGATGGTTTGTTGCCATTTCTCCACCAGAGGGCATCATGGATCTGCAGCTCCACAGGAATTAAACTAAAACAGAACCGGTCCCGGTTCTCTGCAAATACCTGACCCGAGGCGAGCTGGTTTTAAGGAGTCTTTTTCTAAAATGTGGATGATTGTGCTGATCTGGTTGGGGGGTCAGGAGCTCTGGAAACAGAGTGAGGAATGCTGGGAGTTCTGGAGATGATGAACCAGACGAGCCGGGACCGCCAGCTGAGCCAAGTTTGATCCTAATACTACTTTATACTTCTTGTCCTTTTGTATAAAAAATGCTCCAAATGAAGATATCGTTACTTTTGATACTTCAGTCAGTTGTGGTAATGTTTATCATTAACAGGTGGAAAGAACCTAAACTATTCAGATTTAGTCTAAACTACACACTGCTGGTAGGAACTACTGTTTTCACTTTTGTAGTAGTTCTTATTTATTATTTTCTTACTACTTCTTACTTCTTACTACTACTACTACTGCTACTACTACTACTACTGCTACTACTACTACTAGTACTACTACTACTGCTACTACTACTACTACTACTACTACTACTACTGCTACTACTACTACTACTACTACTGCTACTACTACTACTACTACTACTACTACTGCTACTACTACTACTACTACTACTACTACTACTGCTACTACTACTACTAGTACTGCTACTACTACTACTAGTACTACTACTACTGCTACTACTGCTACTACTACTACTGCTACTACTACTACTACTGCTACTACTACTACTACTACTACTACTACTACTGCTACTGATACTACTACTACTAGTACTACTACTACTACTACTACTACTACTACTACTACTACTGCTACTACTACTACTAGTACTACTACTACTGCTACTACTGCTACTACTACTACTGCTACTACTACTACTACTGCTACTACTACTACTACTACTACTACTACTACTACTACTACTACTACTGCTACTGATACTACTACTACTAGTACTACTACTACTACTACTACTACTACTACTGCTACTACTACTACTGCTACTACTACTACTGCTACTGCTGCTACTGCTACTACTACTGCTACTACTGCTACTACTACTACTGCTACTACTACTACTACTGCTACTACTACTACTACTACTACTACTACTACTACTACTACTGCTACTGATACTACTTCTACTAGTACTACTACTACTACTACTACTACTACTACTGCTACTACTACTACTGCTACTACTACTACTACTACTACTACTGCTACTACTACTACTAGTACTACTACTACTGATACTACTGCTACTGCTGCTACTAGTACTACTACTACTGATACTACTGCTACTACTACTACTACTACTGCTACTACTACTACTACTACTACTACTACTGCTACTACTACTACTACTACTGATACTACTGCTACTACTACTACTACTACTGCTACTACTACTACTAGTACTACTACTACTGATACTACTGCTACTGCTGCTACTAGTACTACTACTACTGATACTACTGCTACTACTACTACTACTACTACTTCAATTCAATTTTTTTTCAATTCAATTTTATTTATATAGCGTCTAATACAACAGATGTTGTCTCTAGACGCTTTCCAGAGATCCAGAACATGAACATAAACATAAACATAAACATAAACCCCCGAGCAATTATTATATAAACAATGGCAGGTAAAAACTCCCTTAGTGGGAGAAAAGCCTTAAGCCAAACAGTGGCAAGGAAAAACTCCCCTTTAGGAGGGAAGAAACCTTGAGCAGGACCAGGCTCATAAGGGGGGACCCTCCTGCCGAAGGCCAGACTGGGGGAGTCAGGGACGTCGACAGCACACAGCAGGCAGGTGGAAGCAGCAGCGGGATGACCAGAGGTGGGGGGGGGGGGGCGTCAGCAGCACACAACAGTCATGTGGAAGCAGCAGCGGGATGACCAGAGGGGGGGGGGGGTGCAGGCAGGCGGAAGCAGCAACAGCAGACATCCACGTAGGCAGGTGGAAGAAGCAATGGGATGACCAGAGGGGGGGGAGGGCCGGGAACACAGGCCAGAACGCAGCTCCTGAGGCTCCGGCCTGCAAACATACACAAAAGAGAAAAAAGGGGGGCCGGCACAAGAAACTACAGGAACAATGGACAAAAATGATAGCTATGAGATATTTATAATAAATAAAAATGGTAATGGAGAAGAGAGGCAGGGAAAAGGAGAGGAGAAGAAGGGTGAGAGGCACCGCCCAGCGGATCATGTCGGTGCCCCCCTGCAGCATAAGCCTATAGCAGCATATCTACCGCGAAGCTATATTTGAGACTGACTATTATAGTTTTGTTCTATAGCTGCGACAATGACTACTGACTCTAACACACTAAAGTTTACACTACCTAGAGATTTACCAACACCAGCTAGAGGTTTACTTAACACTAACTATAAGCTTTACTAAACAGAAAGGTTTTAAGTTTAGTTTTAAAGGTGGAGGTGGTGTCAGCCTCCTTAACCCAGATTGGAAGTTGGTTCCAAAGTAATGGTGCCTGATAGCAGAACGCCCGCCCTCCAAATCTACATTTAGATACTCTAGGAACTACGAGTAAACCTGCACCCTGGGAGCGGAGAGCTCGGCCAGGAACATAAGGTACTATCAAATCTTGTAAATACTGCGGAGCTAAGCCGTTTTGGGCTTTATATGCAAGTAATAAAATTTTAAATTGAATTCTGAATTTTACAGGTAGCCAATGGAGCGACGCTAACACTGGAGAGACGTGGTCTCTCCTGCGAATTCCTGTCAGTACTCGTGCTGCTGCATTTTGGATCAGCTGGAGCCTATTCAGCAAATTACTTGGACATCCTGCTAACAACACATTACAGTAATCCAGTCTAGAAGATACAAACGCATGAACTAGTTTCTCTGCATCCCTCTGCGAGAGGATTTTCCTAATTTTTGCAATATTACGGAGATGGAAAAACGCTATTTTACAAACCTGATTAACATATGGTTTAAACGACAAATCCTGATCGAAAACAACACCAAGGTTTCTCACAGTTGCACTGGAAGCCATCGCAACACCATCTAATCCCTTCCTAAGATGCTCTGGACCAAGAATGATAACCTCTGTTTTATCTGAATTTAGAAGCAAGAAATTTCTGGACATCCAGTCCTTGATGTCCCTAAGACATGCCTGAAGTTTAACTAACGGTTCTGTTTCATCCGGCTTCATAGACAAGTAGAGCTGCGTATCATCAGCATAACAATGAAAGTGTATGCCGTGATTCTGGATTATACTTCCCAACGGCTGCATGTATAAACTGAACAAGACTGGCCCTAGCACTGAACCCTGCGGAACACCATAACAGACCCTCGACTGTTCTGAAGAAACCTCATGTACATGAACAAACTGGAACCTGTCAGATAGATATGATTTAAACCAACGTAGAGCTGTCCCTTTAATCCCAACAACATGCTCTAACCTGTGCAGTAAAATGCCATGGTCAACAGTGTCAAAAGCAGCACTGAGGTCCAGTAAAACCAATATGACTTTAACTCAGAACCATAATCCAGGCTGTACACCACATTTGTCCCGCTTGTATCAGGTAAAGGTGAGTTGATGTTGTTTCCTCTGCAGATGAAGGCAGGAAGTGTGTGAAGGCAGCAGCATGGATCAGTGTGAGGACGAGAGAGTTCCTCCGGAACAGAGGAGAAGACGAGGAGCTCAGAGGTGAGACAAGACTGCCTAAACCCAGCTTTTTAAACAGAAATGTGTCACTAGTATCCGTTTTTTCCACTGCCAATCACGTGAATATGGTGTATAAACAATGTTGAATCATACTTCTACTGATAACTTCTGCAACCTACGTTTCCTGAAGGAAACATGACTGAGGAACGTCCCCCGCCTTCTCTGTTATGCTGTCACTCATGATGCCACGCCCCTCTCAGTTGATGCCACGCCCCCTACGCCAGATCGGGTCCAAAAGTCTGAAACTGAAAAAAAAATGTGAAACTGAAAAAAACATCTGAAACTGAAAAAAAAGTGGAACTGAAAAAAAAAGATCTGAAACTGAAAAAAAGATTTGAAACTGAAATAAAAAGGTCTGATACTGAAAAAAAAATGGAAACTGTAAAAAATAATTTTCAGGTTCAAATTTTATTTTCAAATTAGCAAAACTTTTGGCCTTGATTTGGCACCATAATATTAATTTTAGTGACTTCTGACTGGCGAAGACGGGAGTCATTAGCTACGACATTTATGATAAGTTTACCAAATTTACGATTACTCTTTTCCAGCAGCTTCAAATTTGCTTCAATGTCAACCGCTCTTGCCCCCGGGATGCACCTAACTATGGTGGCTGGAGTCGGCCTCACATGCCTGACTATGGAGTCTCCAATCACCAGGGTCGGTGAAAGTGTTAATTCAAGGCTAAGGCAAACTATCAAGATATATATTGTGTATCGTGACATGGCCTAAAAATATGGAGATATTAATAAAAAAAGGCCATATCGCCCAGCCCTACCCTCGATTGAGCAGTTCGCAGCTGGGATGAGAATCAGTAGCTTCAAATCAGAGACCATGGACCTCATGCACCCTCCCTGGGTCGGGGATCAGATCCTGGCCTCAGTGGGGGCATCTCAGGGTCTTGGTAACGAGTGAGGGATCAGTTCAAGGTGAATTACACAAACCTTGACTGACGCGTTTGAGTGGATGACTGAAACAGCCGTCTGTACATAGTGTTATCGCTTCACAACAAGACTTCAGAAGCTGTTACTTGGACCTGTCACTGTCAAGCATCTGCAGACCAATCCTCTTTTCTCTCAATTTCTGCAGCAGTCAGCTTCAAACACATGACGATGTGACGTCTGAGGACCAGGATGACTCCAGGGAAGAGATGACCTCCGGGAGTGACAGCTATACTGTAAGTCAAACTGCTTCCAGTCTTAAATCACAACCGTCTTTGTTCCTGGATGAGAAACTCAAGAGTTCATTGTTCTTCAGCTTCTTCAGCTGATGGAAGCAGAGATCTCTATCTTTCAGAGCAAATGATGTTACAGACATCGAATACATCATCATTCCAACAGACCCGTCAGTCGATGCTAACGCAGAAGGGCCAACTTTTGCAATTCCTAATTTGACCACCAGAGGCTCCAGAAGTGAGGCAGTCTCGTAGTCTGTAGAGGAAGAACCAGACAAACGCTCTGACAAAGCTGAAGTAGAGCAGCTAACGTCTGAGAGGCTGTTAGAAACGTCTACCGCCGTAGACGGGGCGGATGCGGAGGTAGCAGAGGTTGCTCAAGTGTTCAGTGATCCAGTGTGGACCTTGATCCAGTTTCTGAACCTCAACCAGGTCTGTCCCCCCGAAGATCTCCGCTTAACCCTTTCATATTCAGGAGGTGGAGACGCGCAACAAAGAGCTGTTAGTGCAAGCGATGCATCTACGGATCAGAGCTCTTGAAAAGAGTTGACCTGCGTCCATAGCTACGTCACCTCAAAGCACACACGTTGACGTCAGTAAGCACACCACGTTAGTTCCTTCGTTTCGGTCAGACGTTGACTATTATTTTGGTGCCTTTGAGCGCATGGCTACTGCACTAAATCAGTGTTGGTCTCTGCCGTTGCAGTGCTAACTTGAAAAGAACGGTGTTGCACGCCTATGAACTTGTCCCTGAAGCAAATGGACAAGGTTTTAGAAACTTGATTCTAACGTATAAAAATGTGTTTCCTCTAAAAGTTACACAATCCCCAACTGCTGAACGGAGACGCACGTCGAAATTGGTGCGTAAAAATGTATGTTCCGCCATTGGTGAAGACTGTGAGTGTTTTCATTGCCATAAGCAAAGACACCTGATTGCAGCAAGACTTGTTCTAATAAGAAAAGAGAAAAGACCTACGATCCCTGGTGGTGTGGGATCTGTTTGTTTCAGACATGTCCACATCAGACACACTAACCTTTGAGATGCTCAGACCGTCAGAGCCAGCAGGTCTAGCTCTGCCCCCTATCGTGTTTGCTCTCTGTTACATGCAGTGTCGAGGGTTGTCCTGAGGGTTGTCCACATGTCCTGAGGGGTGTCCACATGTCCTGAGGATTGTCCACATGGATGTTAAAATCAGCAACAATGATTACACAGTTAAATCAACACAGATCACAGACAGCAGTTCACTGAAATCATCAGAGAAGTTTCACAGTATTTGCATCAAACAACAAGTCCTTGTCAGTCCGAGTCTTGGGGGAACGATTTCATCAGACTTTAAAGTCTATGTTGTCCAGGTCTGTCTGTCTGAGGGATGAGGGTCTTCCATATTTGCTCTTTGCCATCAGAGAGACTGCACAGGGATCTCTTGGATTTAGTCCTGCAGCTTTAGTCTTTGGTCGTGCGGTGGGTCGTCCTCTTCAGCTTCTCAAGGGAAAATGGTGGACGGAAACATCTCACACTGAGCACAATGTGCTAGATTATGTCAGTAGTTTTCAGGAGTGTCTTCATCATGCGTGTCAGTTGGCACAATAGTTGTTGTGTTGTGATATGACATCGATGTAGATGATCGGAAGCCCATTATTACCAGAATGGACGCAACAGGGTGAATGGTCCAGCTGACTGCCAGACTCATCTTTGGTTTTACTGGGTTGGCTGGAGTCCGTTCCGCCAAGAAGACCAGCAGGTCCAAACGTGGGCCTGTTGGAGCAGGAAACATCTAAAACATGCAGGGCAGCGACCCTTGAGGGCCAGAGTTGGGAAACACTGGTCTGTAACCCATTTTCAGGTTTCTGAATGTTCCTGAGTTTGTTCAAGTCCATCTGATTTTCTGTCAAGAATTCAGATTTTAAGTCTTCATTCATGATGATTTCTTTCTTTAAAGGAGGTAAAATTCTGGTTGAAGGGCACTTTGGAGGATTTGGACTCCAGTAGGCTGAAGTTATTCCAGTGGTACCTGGTGAATGCAGATGAATCAAAGCATGGTTTCAAACCGATCAAACTGAGTCATCTGGAGAATGCGACCAGATTGAAGACAGTAGATCTGATGATGGAGAGGTTCTCCTCAACGACCAGAGAGGTGGCCAAGACGATTTTAAAGATGATGAAAAGTGATAAAGGTATGTTGTAGAGAAGGAAAAAACACAAAAACCATCTTACTATGAATATTTTATCCTGTTTAAACAATAACTGATAATAATATGTTTCATTGACCTCCAACAGAAAAACCTGTTGTCCAGGACGATCCAGCTGGTGCAACAGGTAAATGGTCCCGGTCAGTCAAATTGATTCACTTCACAAACACTCTCGTGTGAAATGGGTGTGTTTCCTCCCTTCAGGATGCTCTCGATGGAGCCGCTGTAAAGCTGCTCCTGATTGGGCTCTGGCTTTCCTCAATTTCAGAAGGAAGTAGAGGCGCATTTTTTGCATTTTTTATGGTCAAATGGAGGAAATTAGCTTCACAGCCTCGTTATAAAAACAGTTTCAACAGTTTGAGCATGACATCCTTCCCATTTTCCTCCTTTACTATTTACTATAGAGACACTTTTTTTTTTTTTTTCCCTTGTCTGCACACATATTAATGATTGATACCATGACGGTAGAAACCAAAAGTATATATATGTGCATTATTACTATATTTAATATATATACATATATATACGCATACATATGCGTACACATACAAATATACACATACAAACCCAGTGATTTTTCGGGGGGGGGGGGGGCAATCCCGGAAGCAGGAACACACGGAAACACACGTCAAGCACTGGAAATCTGCAACAAAAAACCACAAACAAATCACGAAACCGGCACGGAGCCAACCAGAACAATAACAGCAATCGACCTAAATCTTGAGATCTGATCGCAGTCTGAGCTAAGCGATCGCTAACTAACCCCAAAAACTAGAGAGCCAGCATGCAGGTGAACAAGCCAGTGTGTATGTCTATGTGTGTGTGCATGTATGTATATGACTATGTGTGTGTGTGTGTGTGTGTGTGTGTGTGTGTGTGTGTGTGTGTGTGTGTGTGTGTGTGTGTGTGTGTGTGTGTGTGTGTGTGTGTGTGTGTGTGTAATAAACCAAACAAAGCTCCACCTGAAGTGTATCTATAGTGGTGGAGGGGGGGGAGCAACCCCGCCACCCGCGAGACCGGAGGCTGACACGGAAGAGCCCGGAACCCAGGCCACCGGCAACCCCACAGAGGGGAGAAGTAGGAGGGAGGCAACCCACCGCCTGCGAGGCCCCCCCCCCCCCGGTGGCGGCCGAGGGGGCCCGCGGGCGGGGCCCCCACGGCGCGGGAAGAAGCAGCCAGGGATCCCGCGGCGGCGGAACGCAACCCAGGCAATCCCCGGCCACCCGGTCCGGGCCGGACACGCGGCCAGGAGGCCCTCACCCTTCAGGCCAACGACCCCCACCCGGCAGGGGGCCGGCCTGCCCGGAGAGACAGAGCCGCCCCGGCCGCCGACGCGGGCAGGCGCACCCGCCCCCCACGAAAGTGGTCCTCCAAGACCAGAGGGGCGCCCCGCCGCAGAGGCAGCGGGGGGGACCGGAGATGGGCCCGGAGAGAGGGAACCCCCCAACAAGGCGACACCCGCGCAGGCCCGACAACGGAGGGCCCCAGACCCAGGCATCCCATTCATTCATCCATTCACCTATTCGATACCTATACTAATAATAATATAATATACTATACATAATAATAATACTAATAATAATAATAATAATAATAATAATAATAATAATAATAATAATAATAATAATAATAACCATCTTTGTATAATATAATATTGATAAATTATTACGTTTTGATGTCCTGCCAATGGAGGCTCAGATCCTCCATGGCAGGACCCTTCCACACCGCATTCTCACCGACACAGACACACAATCACGCACCGTTTCCCTCCCCGGGGGGTCCACCACCGTTTCCCCCTCCCCCGGGGGGGTCCAGCACTGTTTCCCTCCCCGGGGGGGTCCAACACCGTTTTCCCCTCCCCGGGGGGGTCCAGCACCACCAGAAGGCACCCCAGGCTGCACGGCGAGCCCCGCCAGGCCCGGGTAACCCGACCCACCTATCCCAGGCCGGTGAGGGAACGCGGGTGATGTGGGACCCCCTCCCGCCCCTGGTGTTGAGTGCATGTGATTAATGCCATAAAAACAGGGAGGGGGGAGGGCCAAGTATCGATTTGACACCGACCCCCCCCTCCCGAACTACGTGTCCTTATCAAATGTATTTATTAAGTGTTGAATGTGCAGTGTCTATTTTGCTGTTAAAACCGTGAGGCGGGGAGTGCCGGGCCACGCGGGACAGTGCCCCCCACGACCCGGACCCCCCGCCCTTCGCCTATGTGCGTATGAATCGTGTAGGGGGGGAAGGAGGGGGAGCGGAGGCCGAAGCCAGGAAGCAGGACCAGCAAAGCCGGCCCTGATAAGACACCCGCGTCCCCCCACCGGCCATCCAGTAGACGGGGGCCGGCCCTCCGAGCCGGGCCAGGGCCCCACCGTACCTCCACGGGCGCCCCCGGCGCCACCGGAGCCCCCAGGCGGAGGGGGAAACGGTCCAACATCCTCCCATTCATACTGACAACATAAGACATAGACACCTGGGAATGGTGCCACCCCGCCGCCGCGCCCGCCCGTGCACCCCCCGGCCAGGGGAGGCCCGATCCCTGGATCCGGCCCCACCCCCCCCCGGGGCCACCCCGGCGGACACCCTAAGGGTCACGGAGTCCCCACATCCGCAGGGGCACTTGGCCCCCGCCCAGCGACGGAGGACCAAGGCAGCAATGCCCCCCCAGCGCAGACAGCCACCCCCCACCCGGGCAGGGCCGGGCCCTCCGGGTGGGACCCCCACGTCCACGGCCCAGCCCCCCCCAGGAAAACCTGAGACGCCCTAGCCACAGCCCCCCGCCGGGAGACCTGGAGATGCCCAAGCCACAGCCCCCCGCCCGAGCCCCCCGCCAGCCACCCCCCCCACCGCCATGAGGCAACCCCCCCATAGGCCCCCAAGGCCCCCACCAGCCAGGGACAGGGCCCCACGGCCCCCCCCACCGCCCCCCAGGGGCCACCAGAGGCCCGCGCCCCAGACCCCCCAAGCCGACCCCCAACCCCAAGGGCTACGAGATCACCCCCCCCGCCCCCAGTAGGTAATGAAGCCAATAATCGGGGACCACAGAGAGTGCAATTCAGCCGAATGTTGTTCAGTGGAGGCAGACATTATCTCACTACTAATATGATCTGATAAAAGATTCCTAAAATTCCTATAATATTTAATAATCTGCGAATATTAGTAGAGGAATGTCTACCTTTAATGAAGCCTGTTTGATTCGGATGTATAATAGAAGGGATGACTCTTTTCAGACGTTCAGTAAGGGCCTTGCTAATTATTTTAAGGTCTACATTTATCAATGAAATTGGGCGGTAGCTCGATGGGAGCAAGGGATCTTTGTCCGGTTTTAATAAAAGACTAATATTAGCAGAGTTCATATTTAAGGGTAAGCTTTTATTCTCCCTAGCATTTAGAATAATTTTATAAAATGTTGGTGCTAATATGCTCCAGAATTCCTTGTAAAATTCAGCTGGGAAACCATCTGGGCCCGGAGCTTTATTATTGGGCATATGTTGAAGAGCTTCATGAAGTTCTCCTATTGAGAGTGGTGAGTCTAAATTCGTAACCTGTTCCTGATGTAACTTCGGCAGATTAATGTCTCCAAGAAACTCATTAATGGATTGATCAGATGGTTCAATTTGTGACGAGTATAATTTATAGTAAAAGTCTCTAAAGACTGAATTTATTAAACAGGGATCATGTGTAAGTTCCCCTGACTGGTCCTTAATGGATGTTATGGTTGTTTTTTCTTTGTTTATTTTTAATTGATTGGCTAAGTATTTTCCCGATCTGTTAGCATGTGCAAAGTTTTCCAGGCGAAGCCTTTGTACTAGAAACTGTGTTTTTGCATCAATTATTTTATTTAATTCTATTTTAGTTTTCCTTATTCTGTTAAGGATACGTTCGTCTGCAGAGGTCTGGAAGGCCTCCTCTAGCGTTTTAATTTTGCATTCTAATTCTTTTGTTTTTAAGTTGTCTTTTTTTTTCTTATTTGAGGAAAAGGAAATTATTTTGCCTCGCATTACTGCTTTTCCTGCTTCCCATAGAACGCTCGCTGATATTTCCGGCTGGTCGTTATTTGGTAAAAATATATCCCATTCTTTCTTAAGAAAATTAGTAAAGTCGGGGTCTTTGAACAATGATGTATTAAATCTCCAAATTTTGGAGGATGATACGCTCCCCCTCTTCCCCAGAGTGAAGGAAACAGGTGCGTGATCGCTAATAATGATTGGGTGAATTTGTGATTCTGAGATATCTCTCATCAGAGAGCTACTGACTAGAAAATAATCTAACCTAGAGTATGAGTGATGAACGGCTGAGAAAAAAGTGTAGTTCCTAAGGGTTGGGTGTAAAGAGCGCCATGTATCGCAAAGACCCAGATCATTCATGTATTGCTTAACAATACTTGCTGACTGCCAACTCCTGTGTCCGCCTGCATTACTGAGCCTGTCCACTCCAGGGTCCAGAACCATGTTGAGGTCTCCTCCGACGATGACTGTGTTGTCTAGGTGAGCAGAAAGTGAGGTGAAAAAAGAGTGAAAAAACGAGGAGTCATCAACATTTGGACCATATACATTAGAAATACATAAATTCAAGCTTTGAATTTGCAAGACTAAAATTAAATATCTACCCTCTGAGTCAATGTGTGTGTCCTTTACAGTGACATTTATTATTTTATGAATAAGAATGGCTACCCCTCTTTGTCTGGAGTTGTAACAGGCTGAGAAAACATGCGGAAATTGTGCCGTGGCCAATGCATCTGCTGAAGCTTTAGCTAAATGAGTTTCTTGCAGTAGGACAATGTCTGCTTGCAGAGTTTGTATCTGGTTAAGAAGTTTTAATCTCTTTAAAGTGTTCCCGGCTCCGTTTACATTCCAGGTGACAAACTTTAATTTATCCATAATCCAATCATTGAAAGTAACATTATATGTAAGTGGTAATGTTGCATAAGAAGCTGTTGTATGTGTGTGTGCCATGTTATTCTAAATGTGTGATATGTGTGTTTGTACCAATTTACCAAACCGAGAAAGAAAGTGCAGCAGAGTGGGACATAGAGGGAAAAAAGAAAAAAAAGGGGAAAGGGAGTGAGGTGGGGGGGAGGGAGATAATTCTAAACATAATAGAAAAAAAATTGAGAAAATAATAAAAAAAAGAGAGAGAAAGGCAATCACCAGTGTGAGCCTATAACTTACCGAGACTAGCAGAGCAAGAATTATTAATACATTAATATATACCGAGAATGTTTAATGACACTATATCTAATCTAATCACCAAGTGTTTATGTAACTATATCTAACCTAATCACCAGTTAGTGAGAAAGAAAGAGAGGAAAATAAAGTAAATTTTGTACTCATCCTTTGTAGAAGAGCCAGGGCGTGATGTTGGGGTTGCGGTACAATTGTCCGTTCACGAACAGCTTGTCCACGGTGATGACAGCACGAGATCCCTCCGTCATGAACCTCCTCCGGACCGGGAAGAGGACTCGGCGACGGTCCAGGATCTCCCGGGGGAACTGGTCGTTCATGGAGAACGGCAATCCGCGTAGCTGTGGCCCCCGTCTCCGAACCTGCTCTTTGTGTTTGTAGTGTTCGAATTTAGCAACAATTGGCCTGGGTCTCTGGGCTTCGGATCTTCTTCCTCCTAGGCGATGGACGCGGTGAAACGTGATGGAGTTCGCCATATCTTCCGGAAGTTTTAGGTGGTCGCGGATGAAATCCTGGACGGATTGTTCAGGATCTTCATCAGGTTTCTCCGGGATCCCTGAGAATACCAGGTTGTCCCTCATGGACCGAGATTGAAGGTCTAAAATGGCCTCCTTTAAAGATTTATTCTCATTCTGGAGCCAGCTAAAACCCTCTGACATGGACTTCACCGACTCCTTCAGACTGGTGTTTTCAGCCATCAATTTTTCCACCTGCTGGTTACCACATTCCACCGCTTCTCTTAATGAATGGAATTCCTTGTGCAGGACTTTCACCATGGATAAACGGGCGTCATGGGAGGCCAAACGGGCGTCGATAGACCTCAGAATGTCCTCGGTGGTATTTCCTGGAGGAGAGATTGCTCCAGGGGAATCCTCAGGTCGGGACCGCTTCGGCGTGGAAGTAGCTGCGCTACGAGACTTCTTCAACATGACTAATCTCTCAAAATACTCATCTATGGATGGGTCTAAAGATTTGCTTTGCTCCAGGTTGGGTTCGTAACTATATAATCTGCCTATAAACTACCCTTTCGTTATTTTAATCTGAGTATATAATCGTTTTTAAAGCATTTATTGAAAACGAAAGTATTACCTCGCCATGTTGGATTCTGCTGCCTCGTAGCTTCTCGCGATACTACAACATCTCGTGGTGCGTTCGCTGCTGCTGGGAAACCTTTGCTGCTGCTGTTTCCCCTATAGAGACACTTAACAGAGAGCTCAGGGGCCTTATGTACTAAGAGTGCGGCGCACAAATAACGTGCGTTCACCACTTTCTACGCTCACGGTCGGATGTACAAAGAATGATTTGAACGTAGAAAGTTGCGGTCCTTCACGCACACATTAAGGCTGGTGTTCACACTTTTCTGAGGTTCTGTCCGTTGGCGACTCTCACTGGTGATGCAGTGAAGTGCAGAATATGAGGAAACGTGACGTCAACAATAAGTTCACGACCACGTGAAGGACACGACAGTCCCCACATCACCAGATAGGTTACACAAGAGTGGACCTGGACCTGGACCAGGACCTGAACCTGGACCTGGACACGTGAAGGACACGACAGTCCCGACATCACCAGATAAGTTACACAAGAGTGGAGCTGCAACAATCTCACAATCAACCACATGATCTGAACAAACAACTAAAGGAGCTCAACGATGGAACCAGCAAATCCTGATGGAGCTTTGGCTCCGTTAGAGGAACCTGCTGATGGAGGATCAGGAGCGAGTCTTCAGGGACCAGACTGATCTGCTGGTCCAGGATGAAGACTGGACCATCAGCTGGTTTAGTCTGGATCTGCTGGTCCAGGACTAAGACTGGACCATGAGCTGGTTTAGTCTGGACCTGCTGGTCCAGAACTAAGACTGGACCATCAGCTGGTTTAGTCTGGATCTGCTGGTCCAGGACTAAGACTGGACCATGAGCTGGTTTAGTATGGATCTGCTGGTCCAGGACTAAGACTGGATCATCAGCTGGTTTAGTTTGGATCTGCTGGTCCAGGACTAAGACTGGACCATCAGCTGGTTTAGTCTGGACCTGCTGGTCCAGGACTAAGACTGGACCATCAGCTGGTTTAGTCTGGATCTGCTGGTCCAGAACTAAGACTGGACCATGAGCTGGTTTAGTCTGGATCTGCTGGTCCAGGACTAAGACTGGACCATGAGCTGGTTTAGTCTGGATCTGCTGGTCCAGGACTAAGACTGGACCATCAGCTGGTTTAGTCTGGATCTGCTGGTCCAGGACTAAGACTGGACCATCAGCTGGTTTAGTCTGGACCTGCTGGTCCAGGACTAAGACTGGACCATCAGCTGGTTTAGTCTGGATCTGCTGTTCCAGGACTAAGACTGGACCATCAGCTGGTTTAGTCTGGACCTGCTGGTCCAGGACTAAGACTGGATCATCAGCTGGTTTAGTCTGGACCTGCTGGTCCAGGACTAAGACTGGACCATCAGCTGGTTTAGTCTGGACCTGCTGGTCCAGGACTAAGACTGGACCATCAGCTGGTTTAGTCTGGATCTGCTGGTCCAGGACTAAGACTGGACCATCAGCTGGTTCTGGACCTGCTGGTCCAGGACTAAGACTGGATCATCAGCTGGTTTAGTCTGGATCTGCTGGTCCAGGACTAAGACTGGACCATCAGCTGGTTTAGTCTGGACCTGCTGGTCCAGGACTAAGACTGGACCATCAGCTGGTTTAGTCTGGAGCTGCTGGTCCAGGACTAAGACTGGACCATCAGCTGGTTCAGGTACCAGGAGGATCTTCTGGATCTCTGCCCTGAACTGGACCAGCTGCTCCGGTTCAGACCAACATGATGCTTTCAGCTTTCACCTCGATAATCCCGTTGGCACAAGTTGTCTTTATTTCTGCAGTATATTGTTCACATTGTTATACTTATGAGAGAGGTGATCGCGGACATCCACAATGTGTAAAACTCATAAACATGTACATTGGTCTTAATCCGTTAGTATATAATACGCGTGACAATAAAGCGGAACGAGGAGCCGTTTTTCATCCACCAACTTAAGTTCTGGTGTCGGTTCTTAAAATACAAACAAGAAAAGCACAGTGTAATGATGCACTAATGCTGCCCATAAACATTCACAAACCCGTACGATTATAATAAAACCACAACTCTTCACGGAACGCAACACAAAGCAAAGAACAGCATTACCCATAATGCAATGCAGCTGAAATCGGAAGAAATGACCCCAAATAAATTATTTATTCCAGTTCACAGCCGATGCTTTTTTTATTTGTTTTACCTTTTTATGCACATTTCTTGTTAGGATGAGCGGTTTTTAATGGATAATTATCTTCATTATTATATTCAAACACATGTATTTGAGGGAGGAGACGGGGCGGAGGGTTGTGCTCCCGCATGTGTGCTCAATTCCACGCTGATTGGTTTGTACAGAGCAGCCTGCATGGATTTGGGCGTACGCACAGTTTTGTACATCTAAATTGTTTGTTATGTGTAAATTCCACGCTCGGTTTTACGTTGAAATTCACGCACTCTTAAGCCTGAATTATGGTTCTGCGTTAAATCGACGCAGAGCCTACGGCGTAGGGTATGCGGCGACGCGCAACATACGGTGCGTGTCGCCGCGTACCCTACGCCATAGGCTCTGCGTTGGTGTAACGCGGAACCATAAATCAGCCTTTAGTACATGAGGCCCCTGGTCCGGTCGGTCGGTTTCTCCAACTACTTGGGTTGAGAACCTGGCAAATCTTTATTTGCTTTTTTTTCCTTTTCACATAACAAGTTGGACAGTAGTGTGGCAACTTAGTAGAAACTATTTGGAGTGGAGAAGGTCTTTTTCTCTGGGAAGACAAGGGAATAGTCGCTTGTCTCCAGCCCACCAGCTCCGTCTCCAGCATCTATCTACTCGTGTATTTACCATTCCTCCTCTTTATGTGTCCAAACCATCTCCCACTTTCTTCCCTCACTTTGGACTACAAACACATCCACCATATGTTAATCAAATGCTGATGGAGCTGCAGGGCTGTCAGGGATGTTCATGTGTTATTTGGGTAGCGACACCTGAAACGGCGATGCTGAGACAGATTTCCCCAGTTTTTATATATATTTATATTAACACCCACCTAAACATTTCTGCAGACAAGTCTCTGGTCACACCTTGCTTAAGAAGGTGTCTAAGAACACAATTAAGGATCTGAGGTGTTCATCCATCCTACAGACTTCTGAGATACCAACCTGATGTGCTCTGATAGCAACTGTGGGGACCAATTCCACTCCAAGTCTTAAACCTGGACTTTCCACTTCAACCCACAACCCATAAGGGCTCTACTGCTAACATTCTGGTACTATAAACTATAAAGTTCTTGTCACTTCCACGTCCTAAATGTTCAGAGGTGTTGTAAAAGCGATCTACTCAATATTGGACAGCTCGTCGTAAAGTTACAGCTGATCAGGGGATGTTCAGATCTTGATTGTTTTAAGAATTAAGTTGCTGAGTGAACTTCATAAAACACTAAATCTCTGTCTTTACGTTCTTTCATTAAGATATGTTAAAGTCTAAGCTGAAGGAGAAGTACCAGCATGTGTCTGAGGGGATTGCTAAAGCAGGAGAGACAACCCTTCTGGAGCAGATCTACACGGAGCTCTACATCACAGAGGGAGGGACCGGAGAGGTCAACCATGAACATGAAGTCAGACAGATTGAAGTAGCTTCCAGGAAACCACACAGAGCAGAAACAACCATCAGACAGGAAGACATCTTTAAACCCCCACCTGGAAGAGATAAACCAATCAGAACAGTGATGACGAAGGGAGTGGCCGGCATCGGGAAAACAGTCCTAACACAGAAGTTCAGTCTGGACTGGGCTGAAGGCAGAACCAACCAGGACATCCAGTTCCTGCTTCCATTCACCTTCAGAGAGCTGAATGTGCTGAGAGAGGAGAAGTTCAGCTTGGTGGAACTAGTTCATCTGTTCTTCTCTGAAACCAAAGGAATCTGCAGCTTTGAAGAGTTCCAGGTCACGTTCATCTTTGACGGTCTGGATGAGTATCGCCTTCCTCTGGACTTCCACAACTCTACATTCCTCAATGACCCCAGAAGGTCCACCTCAGTGGATGTGCTGCTGACAAACCTCATCAGGGGGAAACTGCTTCCTTCTGCTCGTCTCTGGATCACCACACGACCCGCAGCAGCCAGTCAGATCCCTCCTGAGTGTGTCTCCATGGTGACGGAGGTCAGAGGGTTCAATAACCGACAGAAGGAGGAATACTTCAGGAAGAGGTTCAGAGAAGAGAAGCAGACCAGCAGGATCATCTCCCACATCAAGACATCACGGAGCCTCCACATCATGTGCCACATCCCAGTATTCTGCTGGATCACGGCTTCGGTCCTGGAGAAAGTCCTGGAAACCAGAGAGGGAGGGGGGCTGCCCAAGACCCTGACTGAGATGTACATCCACTTCCTGGTGGTCCAGGCCAAACTGAAGAAGGTCAAGTTTGACAGAGGAGCTGCAACGAATCCACACTGGAGTGAAGATACCAGTAAGATGGTGGAGTCTCTGGGAAAACTGGCTTTTGAGCAGCTGCAGAAAGGAAACCTGATCTTCTATGAACGAGACCTGAGAGGGTGTGGCATCGATGTCAGAGAGGCTTCAGTGTACTCAGGAGTGTTCACCCAGATCTTTAGAGAGGAGAGCAGCCTGTACCAGGACCAGGTCTTCTGCTTCATCCATCTGAGTGTTCAGGAGTTTCTGGCTGCTCTTCATGTCCGTCAGACCTTCATCAGCTCTGGAGTCAACCTGCTGGAGGAAGAGAAGAACACAGAGACTGACTTTTATCAGAGTGCTGTGGACAAGGCCATACAGAGTCCCAACGGACACCTGGACTTGTTCCTCCGCTTCCTCCTGGGTCTTTCACTGGAGACCAATCAGAACCTCCTACGAGGTCTGTTGGAACCAGAACAAAGAAGTTCACAGAACAATCAGGAAACAGTTGAATACATCAAGAAGAAGATCAGTAAGGATCTGTCTGCAGAGAGAAGCATCAACCTGTTCCACTGTCTGAATGAACTGAATGATGGGTCTCTGGTGGAGGACGTCCAACAGTACCTGGGGTCTGGACGTCTCTCCACAGATAAACTGTCTCCTGCTCAGTGGTCGGCTCTGGTCTTCATCTTAATGTCATCAGGAGATCTGGAGGAGTTTAACCTGAGGAAGTTCACAGGTTCAGAGGAGGCTCTACGGAGGCTGCTGCCGGTGGTCAAAGCCTCCAAGAAAGCTGAGTAAGGACGAACAAGAACACATCTGTTTTAGTTACAATCACATGTTCTTGGAGGAAACCAGTTAAATTCACTGTTCAACTAAGGTTCATGTGGGACCAGTTCTCCTCAATGGTTCATCTCAGGAAACTTTACATACAGAGAAGAGAAATGCAGCGATCACTATGATCAATACTTATTGATTATTCATTGAAAATCAGCATTCATTGATAATGTATCACTTATTTCTTTGTTAAATGACATAATCTACTTTTTAATGACCCCATGATCTCTCTTTCATCTCCTCTGCAGGTTGGGTTTCTGTAACCTCTCAGGGAACATCTGTCCACTTCTGTCCTCAGTTCTCAGCTCTGAGTCCTCCAGTCTGACAGAACTGGACCTGAGTGAAAACCCCCTGCAGGATTCTGGACTGGAGCAGCTGTGTCCTGGACTGGAGAGTCCACACTGTCACCTGGAGTCTCTCAGGTCAGAATCCACCAAGTGTTCAACTGGTGACCGTTACAACTGTTTGTTTGGTTGTTTTATTAGATCCCCGTTAGCAGCTGACCTTTCACAGCAGTTTCACTGGGGTCTCATCAGAATCATCAGCTGAATTACAACATTATTATTAATTAAAATACATAAACAAAATGCTCATAACTCAGAGAGAACAAACACTAGGACACCTCATAAAAGTAAAAAACAACATTATAATCAGCACAATGGCATTATGACTCTATATTTCCTCTTTTGAATATCAGGATTTACATTTTCTCATCACACTCTCAAACAGAATATTAAGAAAAATCTAATGAATAGCTCAATTTAAAAAGAATAAAACATATTTTCCATTTTTCAACAACACAAGAATCATGTGTTGTTCACATTTTAACACCCCCTTCAGAAAAACTACACACACACACACACACACACACACAAAAGAAATAGAGGAAAAGGAAACAGTGTCAACACAATAAACAGATTAATAGCTCATTTCACAACAGTCCATTTATTCTCCTGAGTAAACAAAAATAACTTGAGCTTATCATATTATCTAAAGTCCAAAGGTCTGGTAATTCACTCCACACCACCATCGCTCTGTGATTCTTCTGTTTTAAGTTACTTCTACATGGAGGCAACAGGAAACCACCTGCTGATGCTCGCGTCGACCAATGATTGTCTTTGTTTGAAAAAAATTATAATTTTCTGTAGAGTGTTTCTGGTGTTTTAGTCAAAACTACTTTATTGATTAAACTCATCAATGAATTTGCCTCCTACATTCTCCACCTAACCGGGATGAATGGGGATTCATTACTTCCACTGGTCTGATAAAGTTGCTGAGTGACTCAGCCAGCTGCTTTGTTCTGATTTACCTGCAGCCTGGCCAGGTTATGTTTGGTTGTACTGGACCAAATCACAGAGCAATAATCTGCATTTGACAAGACCGATGTGTGTATCACCTGTTTAATCAAATCATTAGGCTTCAGAATCAGAATCAGAATACTTTATTGTCAATGTACCTGGGTACAGTGAGATTTGAAGCAGCATCACCTCTCCAGTGCAAGACAAATAACAGTAGTGCAAACAATAAGAAATATAAGAAATATAAATAATATAAAAGATATAAAAAAGGTTATGGTGCATTTGAATAGTTTTTTTTACAGATGACAGTATATACATATGTAGGAATATTGCACAGAGTCCGGGAGAAGTATTGCACAGTTAGAAAAGACAGTAACGAGGATAGTTTACATGTTGTTCAGGGTGATTATGGCTTTGGGGAAAAAAACTGTTTTTGAGTCTGTTTGTTTTTGACCTGGTGACTCTGTAGCGTCTTCCTGAAGGTCAAACAGGTCAAACAGGTCAGAGCTGGGGTGGGAGCTGTCTTTAATAATGTTAGTGGCTCTGCTGAGGCAGCGGGAGGTGTAAATGTCCGTTCGGGGGGGGGGCAGCCGATGATCCTCTGCGCTGCTTTCACCTCTGGAGCCTTTCCCGGTCCTCAGCAGTGCAGCTGCCGTACCAGACTGTAATGCAGTAAGTCAGCAGGCTCTGGATGGATGAGAGGTAGAAGGTCAGCAGCAGGTTAGAGGCTGTATCTCCTGAGGACTCTCAGGAAGTGCAGCCGCTGCTGAGCCTTTTTGTGATGGCGGTGATGTTCTCAGACCAGGAGATGCTGTCGGAGATGAGGAGGCCAAGAAACCGGAAGGAATGGACCCTTTCCACTCTCTGGCCGTTGATGTAGAGGGGGGCTGGGTCGGTGTACTGTTTCCTGAAGTTTACGATGATCTCCTTGGTTTTCCCGGTGTTCAGAGTGAGGTTGTTCTCTAAGCACCAGGCTGTCAACTTCAGGACCTCCTCTCTGTAAGCTGCCTCGTCCCCTTTTGAGATGAGTCCGACCACCGTAGTGTCGTCCGCAAGCGTCACTATCAGGTTGTTGTTGTGGGTCAGACTGCAGTCACTGTGTTTAATCACAGCTATACCTCCATTATCTGCACTATTTCAGGACATTTGACTCTCTACAACTTCCCCTAATACCTTCACTTCTGTTACTTGCTCTATCACTACATCACCCGTAGTTAAGCATAGCAAAGGGTCATTTAATAAATGTTTTAGACCTAAAACATTACACTTTCTCTTCACCTGATTCAGACCTCGTTTGTTTCTTATCATCCATTTGTATGTTAATTTTAATTCCACTCATTAAATCGCAGTGAAATCAGTAGGCACATTTGCCGATGTATAAACTGTCAAATTGTCAGCATACATTGCAATGGTGGCATGATTTAGAATAAACAGTAAATCATTGTTGAATATTGAAAATAAAAGTGGACCCAAAGAACTCCCTTGGGGAACCCCACAGCTCACGCTCTCAGCTTGGAATCACTACCATTAAAGGATTCAGGGCTTTTCCTATCAGATAAATAACTCTTACCACATGCAATAGCAGCTGATTCAAAACCATAGCAGTGTAACTTATTCAATAACCCAATCATCTGTCAGGTGTGCAAGTGTCGTAGCTGTGGAGTGGCCTTTCTTGTATGAATGTTCATATTCTGAATTTAACCAATTTTTCAAAAACCCGTACAACGTCCTGACACTAAATGACGGTTTTGTTGTGTTCCAGTCAGGTTTCCGGCCACATCACAGCACTGAGACAGCTCTAGAAAAGGTTCTTAATGATATCCACTCCAATACTGGCAACATTTCAGTCTTAGTCCTCCTGGATCTCAGTGCTGCTTTCAACACAATCAACAAGAACATCTTGATAGACAGGTTGAAGAACTGGGTGGGACTTTCTACCACAGCACTAACCTGGTTTCAGTCCTATCTAAAATACAAAGAATATTTTTTGTCTTTAGGTAACTACTTATCAGAGTTAACACAAATAACATGTGGAGTTCCTCAAGGTTCAATTATGGGGTCTCTTTTGTTTAATATGTACATGCTCTCACTTGCTCAAATGATGAAAAAGAACAAAATGTGCTCCCATGACTATGCAGATGACACCCTGATCTATATAAGCATCTCACCTACATACTATAATCCAATTAAAACATTTGATCAAATGCATTGATTTAATTCAGTTAATTGACGATAAAAATAGAAATAATCGCGTTTGGAACCAAGTAAATAAGATTAAACGTGGGCATTCAGCGTAAAGTAGTGAAGCTAAAAACCAAATATCCAACCCAGAAATCAGGGAGTGGTTCTGACTCAGACCTGAACAGCCACATTAAGACAGTAGTGAAGTCAGTTATCATTTAACAGCTTCCATCATGATCACAGCGGCCAAACAAACCGTAACCACAGCTGCTACACATGACGCTGGTGACGTTTCTGTCCATAATGAGACGTTCTGAAGCCTAAAGGTCCGTTTCTCTCTGTTTACAAGCAAACGTGAAGACGGAGGTTTTACAAATCTCCACTTTGGCGTCATGCCCGAAAACCAACAGGAAGTCGGCCATTTTGAATTAATCGTGTCACTTTGGCGCAATTTATGCCATTCCTTCGGCAGTTAATTCCGCCCGAACCATAACGTGCACCCAGGTGTGTTATACATCAAAATGTGCGTCTCCCTCCTGCGACCACACGCATTACTTTTCTCTTTCAAAAGTGTTACCGTGGCGACGCTAGACGCCAACAAGCGCACCCCCCCTTCAATGATTGGTCCATATTTGATAGTTCTCCAAAAGTCACCAAATTTTGCATGCAAGCCAGGCCTGGTGATAAATTTGATATTTCATGGTTTGCATTAATGGGCGTGGCCTAATGGCTCAACAACGCCCCCTAGAATACTTTTATCTGCCATAACTTTTGAATGGTTTGACATAGGAAGTCGTGGGTGGTGTCATGGAACTCTGTAATGAGTCATTAAGCTTCGTTGGCCTTAATTAGCCCCGCCCCTTCTTCTGATTGGTTGTCCCGATTTTCTGCTATAACTTTGGAATGGTTTGACATAGAGAGTCGTGGGTGGTGTCATCAGATTCTGTATGGAGTCCTTGACCTTCATTGGCCTGAATTAGCCCCGCCCCTTCTTCTGATTACAAATATTAAAAAAATTAGGAAAAAAAAGTTCCAGACATTTTATCGCTATGTTGGTCTCTATTAAGCCAGTTTGTCAAAGTGAAAGGAATAGCTGAGACATAGCTCAGCCAGAAAATTGCGGTCTTTCGTGCCAGAGGTCGGGAGTTTGAGCCTGGCTGCATGCTGAAATTTTTGTCAGAAATGTTTGTGTTTTTTTTACATCAAAATGTGCGTCTCTGTCCTGCGACGACGCACATTACTTTTCTCTTTCAAAAGTGTTACCGTGGCGACGCTAGACGCGAAAAAGCCCCCGTCCCCTTCATCTGATTGGTCCATATTTGATAGTTCTCCAAAAGTCATCAAATTTTGCAAGCAAGCCAGGCCTGGTGATAAATTTGATATTTCATGGTTTGCATTAATGGGCGTGGCCTAACGGCTCAACAGCGCCCCCTAGAATACTTTTCTCTGCCATAACTTTTGAATGGTTTGACATAAAGAGTCGTGGGTGGTGTCATGGGACTCGGTATTGAGTCCTTGACCTTCAATGGCCTGAATTAGCCCCGCCCCTTCTTCTGATTGGTTGTTCCCTTTTTCTGCTATAGCTTTTGAATGGTTTGACATAGAGAGTCGTGGGTGGTGTAATTTCTGATATGCTTATGGGGGGCAGTGGCCGTGAGTGCGAGGGCCCGTTCATCGCTGCTTGCAGCTTTAATTAGGGCCCGAGCACCTTCAGTGCGAAGGCCCTATTGTATCTGTAGGAATTCTTCTTCTTCTTCTTCTTCTTCTTCTTCTTCTTCTTCTTCTTCTTCTTCTTCTTCTTCTTCTTCTTCTTCTTCTTCTTCTGGGAGGTTGAATGAGGAAGTGGAGAGAGTGGTGTTTGGTTTACTATCTTTTCTTGAATACTGTCCTGTTCACGGTGGTGGGTTGTTTATTATTATTATTTTTTTAGTTAAGTCTGTTAGGTTAATGGTTATTTGTTAAGTTTTTGTTTAAAGTGTGCTTTGTGGCCAGACTTGGTCTGGTCGGGAGGAGGAGGCCAGGTGAGGCCAGGTGAGGCCATTATGGCAGCCCCAGGTTTCTCCACCCTTTCAAGAAAAAATGGAATTAAGTTGTTGGCCAGTTCCTCTTGCAGTGTGGAGGATGCGGCACTGGCCGTGGGCGAGCGGATCGGCCACGGATCAATTAAGTCCGCGGCTCGGGTGAACCGATCCGTGGTCATGTTTGTAGAGAAGGTGGAACAGGTGAAACAGCTGGTGGAGTCGGGGCTGACTGTGAACGGGCTGTTTGAGGAAGTGCAGCTGCTGGCGCAGCCTGCAGCCCGGATCACTCTGTCTAATGTGCCCCCCTTCATCAGCGATGATTTTCTGCTGCGGGAGTTGTCCCGGCATGGCAAAGTGGTGTCCCCCATCAGAAAGCTGTTCTCAGGATTTAAATCTCCGCTGCTTCGTCATGTGGTGTCACACCGGAGGCAGGTGTATATGATTCTCAAAAACCGGGCAGAAGAGTTTAACTACAAGTTTATTGTGAGGATTGAAGATTTTGATTATACTCTGTTTGCAACGTCATCAAATGCAAAATGTTTCGGCTGCGGGGAGGAGGGCCATCTAATCAGGGCTTGCATGAACCGAGCTCCGCCAGACCCGGCCGCGGTCGCTGCCGCCCCTCCGCCGGAGGGTGCGGGGGTTACGGTCGGATCGGGAAGCAGCCCCGACCCGGCTCCGCAGCGGGCGGCTCTCGCAGATGCGGGTATTACGGCTGGATTGGAAGGAAAAGAGAGAGCAGGGTCCGATTTAGAGAGACAGGTACGAGAACAAGAGGTAACTGGGACAGATGGAGTTGCAGAGATGGACGAAGGTGAACTGCGAGACACAGGTAAGGAGAAGGAAAATGTGGAGGCGGCAGAAGTAACGAGTCAGATCGTACTTGAGGAACCGTTGGCTGCAGGGAGTGTAGGTGAAACACTGGGTGATGAGTCTGAGAAGACTGGGGAAGGGTCTGCTGGTGTGTGTGAGCAGGCTGCTGGTGTGAGTGAAATGACATCAGCTGAGTGTGTGCAGGCTGATCGTGTGTGTGCCCAGGCTGCCGGTGTGAGTGAACTGACATTGGGTGTGTGTGTGCAGGCTGATGGGGAGGGTGAAGGAGCCTTAAGCTGGAAACCAGTGCTGACTAGGAGCAGTAAGCGAAAAAATGTGGAGGTGGAGGGAGGAGCAAAAGCGGGACGGTTGGGAGATGGAGCAGCTGCAGCAGATACCAGCGACAGTGAAGTCTCCATGTCGGACGTCAGTGAGCTCTCTCTCTCACAGAGCCAAGAAGTAACTGCTAGTCAAGAGAAAAAACTATACACTTCTCAGATGGTTAAGAGCTTCTTGCAGAGGACAAAAGGTGTAAAAAGACTCAACATTGATCAGCATTTCTCTGACAAGTTGACCTTTTTCCTGTCAGCCAAAAATATAATAAAGCATAGAGAATCATCTCAGCTAACTGAACAAGAAATATACAGGTTAAAAAAGCACATGTTTAAAGTTCGAAAGCTCATAAACATGTAAAGATGATGATGCAGTCCATGGTTTTATTTATCTTATTTTTTTATTCTTTTTTAACCTCCCATATGGATAGGTTCAGGATGGGAACTCTGAATGTCAATGGAGCGAGGGAGGTAAAGAAGAGGGCACTTGTGTTGGACGCAGCAAGGACTAAATGTATTGATGTGCTGTTTTTGCAAGAGGTTCATAGTGACCAGTGTAATGAGGGAGACTGGAAGAAAGCATGGGAGGGCCAAGTGGTTTTAAGCCATGGCACCACACTGAGTGGTGGGGTAGGTATACTCTTCTCCAGAAGGTTCACTCTGTCCTCTCTAGAAGTAGAGCAGGTGGTCGAGGGGAGGTGCCTACTTGTTAAAGCTACATTTGATGTTTTTACCCTGGTTTTTATGAATATTTATGCTCCAAATAACGGAGCAGAAAGAAAGGTTTTTTTAGAAAAAGTTAATTCTAATCTTAACGGCCACAGTTCGGAGGATTATTTATTTTTGGGTGGGGATTTTAATTGTACAGAGTCAGAGTTTTTAGATCGAAATCATGCAGAGCCACATCCAGCTTCCCAAAACACTCTGAAGCAGGTGATTTACTCGCATGGCCTCGTGGATGTATGGAGGAGGACGCATGCAGACTGTCGTCAATACACCTGGTCCCACGTAAATGAAGGAGTGATCTCCTTAGCTAGACTGGATAGGTTTTATTGTTTTAAACATCATTTTAATGTGGTTAAGGATTGCAGAATAGTGCCAGTAGGTTTTACAGATCATTCTTTGGTTTTTTGTGACGGTTTTTTTAAGAATAGTGTGCCAAGGAGTGCGTACTGGCATTTTAACTCTGTATTGATTTTGGATAAAGGTTTTAAGGAGGTTTTAGACTATTTTTGGTGTGGTTTTAGAAATAGGAAAAATGAATTTGATTGCCTTAAGCAGTGGTGGGACCATGGGAAAGTCCAAATAAAACTTTTGTGCCAGCAGTACACTCTCAATGTCACACAGCACATGTGTAGATCTATTAAAGACCTGGAGAGTGAAATCGTGGAATTAGAAGCACTTAGCTATTCCACAGGAAATCGAGGACATATTGAAGTTCTCAAATCTAAAAAGATGGCTTTAGCCAACCTGCTGGACTCTAAAGTGCAAGGCGCGCTGGTCCGGTCTAGGTATCAGAACATCAGTGAGATGGACGCTCCCTCTGGCTTCTTCTTTGGTCTTGAAAGGAAACAAGGGCAGAGGAAGATAATCCATGCACTTCTGTCTGACAAAGGTCAAGAGCTGACAGAACCAAGCCAGATCCGAAAAAGGGCTGTGCAGTTTTTCTCCTCCCTCTACTCATCGGAGTATGAGGGCAACAAATCGCTGGAGAGGGAGTTTTTTTGTGAAGGGCTGCCTCAGGTAGCTGAGGACACAAACGCTCAGCTGAGCCGACCTCTCCAGCTGGAGGAACTGGCGGCCGCCCTGCATGGTATGCAGGGAAGGAAAGCCCCAGGTATCGATGGACTCACGGTGGAGTTCTATAAGCAATACTGGGACATCTTGGGTCCTGATCTGTTGCATGTCTTGAATGAGAGTTTGGCCAGCGGTTCGCTCCCTCTCTCATGTCGCAGAGCAGTGGTGACCCTTCTTCCCAAAAAGGGGAACCTGCAGGAGGTAAAGAACTGGCGCCCTGTGTCGCTGTTGTGCGTGGATTATAAGATTATGTCCAAAGTTTTGGCCTGCAGGCTGAGGGGGGCCATGGAGCAAGTAATCCACTGTGACCAGACCTACTGCGTGCCCGGCAGGTCTATGGTAGATAATGTCTACCTAATTAGGGATATTTTGGAGCTCTCCAGCTCATTGGACAGTGAGGTTGGTCTCATTTCGTTAGACCAAGAGAAGGCTTTTGACCGGGTTGAACACCAGTTCCTTTGGAGAGTGATGGAGAGGTTTGGGTTCAACTCTGGGTTCATTGCCATGATCCGTGTGCTGTACAAAGACATTGAGAGTCTACTGAAATTTAACGGCAGTCTGTGTGCTCCTTTCAGGGTGCATAGAGGCGTTCGGCAGGGCTGTTCCTTGTCCGGGATGCTCTATGCACTCTCCCTCGAACCCCTCCTCTCAAGGATACGATCCAGTATTGATGGACTGTTTTTACCAGGTTTTAATAGTAACATTGTTTTAACTGCTTATGCAGACGATGTAATTGTTGCAGTCACCACTCAAAATGAGGTTGATACACTCATTAATTTGACTGAAAAATACAAAGTCTTGTCTGCTGCAAAAGTAAATTGGGACAAAAGCGATGCAATTGCAGTTGGGAATTGGCCCAATGGCCTCCCTACACTCCCCCAGAACATGGCCTGGAAGAGAGAAGGGTTGAAATACCTTGGAGTGTTCCTTGGGAGCAAAGCCATGGAAAAAAAGAATTGGGAAGGAGTGGAAGAAAAGATTTGTGGAAAAATGAAGAAGTGGAAGTGGCTACTGCCACAAATGTCCTATAGGGGCAGAGTCCGGATTTTAAATAACTTGTGTGCGTCGCTTTTGTGGCACCGACTGTCCTGCTTAGATCCTCCTAGTGGTCTCTTAGCAAGGATCCAGGAGAAAATTGTAAATTTTTTTTGGGGAGGTTTACATTGGGTGCCACAAAGTGTGTTGTTTTTACCGAGAGAGGAGGGGGGGCAGGGCCTCATCCACCTGGCCAGCAGAGCAGCAGCGTTTAGGCTGTTGTTCCTGCAGAGGTTCATAGCTGGCCCAGCAGACCTGGTGTGGAGAGGTGTGGCCAGCTGTATCTTTAAAAGGGTGAGTAACTTGGGACTGGATACTGCTCTGTTTTTTATTGATTCAAAATTTTTAAAAGTTAAAGGGGCACCTCCGTTTTATCAAAGTATTTTTAAAGTGTGGGCTTTTTTCAAGTCCAGCAGAGGTAAGCATAGCTCCGGCTCTCTGTACTGGCTTCTAAAAGAACCTTTGATATATGGAGCCAGACTGGACATCTCCAGTGAAAGTACGCCCGGGTTGACGGCTGCGCTTCTCCGGTCCAAGACCATCGACCTGCAACATTTGATCCAAGCTGCAGGACCAGCCCTTACGGATTGTGGGGCCGTAAGACGTGTGCTGGGCTTCCAATCCGTCAGGATGGTCCAGAGGATAATGCAGCTCTGGAGAGGAAAACTGACTCTAAAAGAGAAGAAGCTTCTCTTGCAGTGTGGCACAGAGAAAGAACCGGACCCGACAGACCCCCCCCCAGGGATTCATCTCAGCCCGCAGTTCGAGCAGGAAGGCCCTCTCCTAAAAGACACAACTTTCAACCTACACACAGTTGACAGAAAGACTGTATATAAAACATGTGTGCAGGTCTTGAACGGAAAGATTTTGGGAGGTAGAGCCCCGTGTGCATGGACTGAGAGGATGGGAGGCGCTACTCCGCATTGGAGGGTTATTTACAAACCCCCATTGAAAAAAAGAACGGGGGATTTGCAATGGAGAGTCCTTCATGGTGCCATTGCATCAAATTCCTTTTTATCCGTCATTAACCCTGCTGTGTCCAACCAGTGCCCTTTTTGTAGTATGAGAGAGACGACCTTCCACATATTCAGTGACTGCTTAAGGCTGACAGGTTTCTTCACTCTGCTAGCACGTGTTTTTAAACTTTTCAATCAGACGTTTTCCACCACAACTTTTATCTATGGGGTGGGGTACAGAAAAGAAAGCAAGACAATGTGGCAGCTTCTAAATTTTATTGTTGGGGAAGCAAAAATGGCGGTCTACATCTCCAGGAGGAATAAGGTGGAAGGTCTATCCTGTGTAGATCCAACCTCAGTGTGGCGCTGTAACGTCCGCTGTAGACTGAGACTGGAGTTCTCGTTTTACAGGATGATAAAGGACTTGGGAAGCTTCTCAGATTTATGGTGTCATCAGAACATTTTGTGTGCTGTGTTGAACAAGGAGCTTGTGTTTAATGATATTCTGAGAGACTGAATGGTTTTATATATTTATCGGGAGATTTGAAGGTTTGTGTATACTGTATGTGTGTGTTGATTATGTGTTGAATTTTAATTATGAATCTGTGGTGAAGTAAAATGATGATTGACACTGTATATTGAAAGTGTTGAATAAAATGGGTTTGTAAAATCAAATCAAATCAAATCTTCTTCTTCTTCTTCTTCTTCTTCTTCTTCTTCTTCTTCTTCTTCTTCTTCTTCTTCTTTTTCTTGTGAGAGGAGTGTGAGTGGAAGAGCTGAGAGTGGATGGTGAATTTTTCTCTTTTCTGTCCTTTGTTCTTTCATGTATTGTTAGTGGTGTTTGTGTCAGTTGTTTAGTGTTGCTTTTGGTTAGTTTTATTTAAGTTTGTAGTTGTTTTTGTGTGTTTTTGCCAGCCAGGCTTTGTCTGGCTGGAGGACCACTCAAAGCCAAAATGGCTGCCAGTGGCTTCTCCAGGCTGTCTCGGAAGCATGGCATCAAAGTCGGTGCCGGCTCTCCGTGCAGCGTGGAGGAGGTGGCTTTGGCTGTGGGGGAGATCATCGGGCACAGCTCTGTCATGTCTGCTGCTCGCATGAACAAAGCCGTGGTTTTGTTTTTGGAGAAGGAGGAGCAGGTGAAATGTTTGGTGGAGAAAGGCATCACAGTGAATGGGCTGTTTGAGCCCGTGCTGCCGCTGACGCAGCCAGCAACTAAAATCACACTGTCAAACGTTCCTCCCTTCATCAGTGATGAGTTCCTGATAAGAGAGCTGTCTCGGCACGGTAAGGTGATATCACCAATAAAAAAGATCTTATCTGGTTGCAAGTCACCACTTTTAAAACATGTTGTATCGTACCGGAGACAGCTCTTCATGATCCTGAACAATAAGACCGAAGAGTTTAATTATTGTTTCTTTGTTCGTGTGGACGATTTTGATTATGTTCTGTTTGCGACTTCTTCCCTGGTGAAGTGTTTTGGCTGTGGTGAGGGGGGACACCTCATTAAGGCCTGTCCTAACCGCGCCGGCTCGGCTCCGCAGGGCTCCGGGGGGGGCCCTGGCGCGGCGGCCGAGCGGCCAGCTCCTGCTGCGCGGCGGAGTCCTGGTGCCGCGGTGGGGGATGGGGCTGTGGGGGGAGCTGACTCAGACGCTCCGTCTGGGTCGGACCCCCCCGCGGCTTCATCCGCTCCGGTGGTTGAGAGTCAGGTGGAGAAGGAACAGAGCCGGGACGGTGGTTGTTCTGAGGTGAGTGGTGAGGGGGAGAATGGAGCAGGTGAAGGTGGTAAAATGGCAGCTGAGGTGACAGGTGGGCTTGGACCTGAGCTGTCTGAAGCAGGTGAGGTGACAAGTGTGCTGGGTGAGGTGACAAGTGTGCTGGGTGAGGTGACAAGTGAGCTGGGTGAGGTGACAAGTGTGCTGGGTGAGGTGACAAGTGAGCTGGGTGAGGTGACAAGTGTGCTGGGTGAGGTAGGTCAGCTGGGTGAAACTGGTAAAGTAATGGGTGAAACAGAAAAAATAACAGGTGAGCTGGGTGAAACCGGTAAAGTGACTGGTGAGTTGGGTGAAACAGAAAAAATAACAGGTGAGCTGGCCGAAACCGGTAAAGTGCCTGGTGAATTGTGTGAGGGTGGTGCAGCTACTGAGGCTGAGGTCATGGAGGTATGTGATCCTCATCCTTTAAAACGGCGCAGTAAGCGCAAAAATACCCAGAAGGAAGTTGTGGGCTGTAAGACTGGTCGGCTGTGGGCAAAACCGAGTGCTGCAGACAGCAGCGACAGTGAAGGCTGCATATCTGACTGCAGTGACATGTCCTGCAGTCAGATGACTGCCAGTCAGGGACAGAAACTAGGGTCGAGCATGTGGTGAAGGGGAGGTGTCTTTTAGTCAAGGCACAGTTTGAACATCACACACTGTTTTTATGAATATTTATGCTCCAACAAACGGTGCAGAGAGGAAGAGCTTTCTAGAAAAAGTCAACACTAGACTGAATTGCTGTGGCTCGGAGGATTTTTTATTCTTGGGTGGGGATTTTAACTGTACCGAGTACGAGTTTTTAGACCGTAATCATGCAGAGCCTCATCCAGCCTCCCAACACGCTCTGAAGCAGCTGGTCTACTCCCACGGCCTGGTGGATGTGTGGCGAAGGATGCATACAGACTGCAGACAGTACACATGGTCCCACCTGAGAGAGGATAGAATCTCTTTAGCCAGACTTGATCGTTTTTATAGTTTTAGGCACCATTTTAATGTTTTTATGCTGTGTAAAATAATGCCAGCTGGTTTTACGGATCATTCTTTGGTTTTATGTCATGTCACCATAAAAAAACATTTTACCTAAGAGTGCATACTGGCATTTTAATTCAGTTTTAACATTTGACAAAGGTTTTAGCGAGGCTTTTAGATTTTTTTGGACTGGTTTTAGACACAGGAAAGCTGTCTTAGGCAGTGGTGGGACCATGGTAAGACTGAGATAAAGCTTTTGTGTCAGCAGTATACTCTCAATGTCACACGTGACATCTGTCGATCTATGAAAGACCTGGAGACTGAGATCGTGGAGCTGGAAACAATGAGTGCTTCCACAGGAAATCGAGGATATATTGAAATCCTCAAGTCCAAAAAAGTGGCTTTAGCCAACCTGCTGGACACCAGGGTACAGGATGCACTGGTCCGGTCCCGGGTCCAGAACATCACAGCGATGGATGCTCCCTCTAGCTTCTTCTTTGGCCTGGAGAAGAAGCATGGACAGAAGAAAATGATCCACTCTCTGCTCTCTGACACGGGGCAGGAGCTCACTGAACCTGGTCAGATCAGAAGGCGAGCTGTGCAGTTTTATTCATCCCTCTATACCAGCGAGTATGTGGAGGATGATGATCTGTTTGAGGGGTTCTGTGGTGAACTGCCTCAGGTCTCTGAGGAGACCAACTCACAGCTAGACCGGCCACTGCAGATGGAGGAGCTACACGCCGCTCTGCAGGGTATGCAGGGACGGCGGCCTCCTGGCATCGATGGCCTGACGGTCGAATTTTACAAAGCCTTCTGGAGTGTTTTGGCACCTGACATTCTAGAGGTGTTTAATGAAAGTCTGACCTCTGAGGGCTGTGGTTTCCCTGCTGCCAAAAAAAGGGAATCTGCAGGACATCAGGAACTGGCGCCCCGTGTCACTGTTGTGCACTGATTATAAGATCCTGTCCAAGGCTTTGGCCAACAGGCTTAGAAAAGCTATGGAGCAGGTCATCCACCGGGATCAGACCTATTGTGTGCCCGGCAGGTCCATGGTAGACAATGTCTACCTAATTCGAGATGTTTTGGAGGTCTCTAGCTCATTGGGTATAAATACTGGTCTCATTTCGTTAGATCAGGAAAAGGCATTTGACCGTGTTGAGCACGGCTTCCTCTGGAAAACCATGGGGAGGTTTGGGTTCAGCACTGGTTTCATTGCCAAGATCCAGGTGTTATATAGTGACATTGAGAGTGTACTGAAGTTTAATGGCAGTCTGTGTGCTCCTTTCGGGGTGCGTAGAGGCATCCGGCAGGGCTGCGCTCTGTCTGGGATGCTCTACGCACTCTCCCTGGAACCCCTCCTCTGCAAGATCCGCACAAGAATCCGTGGCCTGATTTTACCTGGTTTTAGTGAAAACATAATTTTATCAGCTTACGCGGATGATGTTATTGTTTTAATTAAAAACCAAAATGATATTGACATTTTATGTAATTTAACAGTTTCTTTCAACACTCTGTCTGCAGCGAGGGTGAATTGGAGCAAGAGTGAAGCTCTTGCTGTCGGTAGTTGGCGTGACGGTCTCCCAGTTCTTCCCCATGGTCTGTCCTGGAAAACTGACGGCCTTAAATACCTTGGCGTCTTCCTCGGGAACGAGGCTACGATCCGGAGGAACTGGGAGGGCGTCACTGAAAAAATTGAAGCCAAACTAAAAAATTGGAAATGGCTGCTCCCTCAGATGTCATATCGAGGCAGGGTTCTTTTGCTGAACAATCTTGTGGCCTCCCTGCTTTGGCACCGTTTAGCCTGTATGGATCCTTCATCAGGTCTTTTAGCCCAGATCCAAGCAAAGCTTGTCAACTTTTTCTGGGATGGCTTTCACTGGGTGCCACAGGGGGTGCTGTTTTTACCCAGAGAGGAGGGGGGGACAGGGCCTCATCCACTTGGCCAGCAGAACTGCCACCTTCAGACTACAGTTCATTCAGAGGTTTTTGTCAGGGCCGACTGATCTGGTGTGGAGAGAAGTGGCCGGCTGCATACTCAGACGTGTGAGTAACTTGGGACTGGATGCTGCTTTGTTTTTAACCGATTTTAAATTTTTAAGGTTAAATGGGTAACCTCCTTTTTATCAGGGTGTTTTTAAATCATGGGCCCTTTTTAAATGTGATTCAGGAAAAAGCTCTAACTCTCTGTTCTGGTTGTTGAGAGAACCACTAGTTCATGGAGCCAGGCTGGATGTCTGCAGTGGAGCTGTGCCTGGGCTGACGGCAGCGCTGTGCAGGACCAAGGCCCTGGTCCTGAAACAGCTGGTGGACATCGCGGGGCCGGCGCTGTCGGACTCTCAGGCGGTGGGCTCTCTGCTGGGCATCCAGTCCAGCAGGGTGACCCAGAGGATTCTGGAGCTGTGGAGGCAGAGGCTCTCTGGGAGGGAGAGAAGCCTCCTGATGGACTATGGCAGAGGGACTGAACCTGATCACACGGACCTGTTCCCGGAGGTGTTGATTTGTCCCCAACTTGGAGAGCTGGACGGACCTCTCCTCAACGACCCTCAGTTGCTCAGCTTGCACACAGCCGACAAAAAATCCCTCTACAAAAACTGTGTAAAAGCTGTCAACAAAAAAGGACTGTGTGACAGGGCGTCCACTGTATGGACTGACAAGCTGGGAGGAGATGGAGAGCGTCCGCAGTGGAGAGTCTTGTACAAACCTCCCCTCAAGAAGAGAACAGCCGACCTCCAGTGGAGGATTTTACACGGAGCCATTGCCACCAATGCCTTCATCTCTGTCATTAATCCTGCTGTGTCAAACCAGTGCCCTTTCTGTCACCTTCCGAGACGGTTTTCCATGTTTTTAGTGAGTGTAAGAGACTTTCACAGCTCTTCACTCTTTTAACCACTGTTTTTAGTCTTTTTAATGAGACTTTTTGCAACACAAATTTTATTTATGGTGCAGGATACAGGAAGAGAAGTCAAACAAAGTGGCAGCTGCTAAATTTTATTTCTGGTGAAGCCAAGATGGCGATCTATATATCCAGAAAAAACAGAATAGAGGACAGAGCAGTTCAGGAGGCCGCCTCAGTGTGGCGCTGCAACACGAGATGCAGACTGAGACTGGAATTCAATTTTTATAAATTGATGAATGATTTGGATTGTTTTAAGAACCTCTGGTGTTATAACAATTTCCTGTGTAATGTTTTAAATAATGAACTGCACTTTGCACTTTTTCTTCAAGACTGAAATGCTGATGTAGCCATTTATTTATTTATTGGGTATTCTGTTTTGTTTTAGGCACTTTTAGCACTTTAAGACATATGATGTGAACTGTATCCTGTGAAAATGTAAATAAATTGTGTTTGTAAAAATCAAAAAAAAATCTTCTTCTTCTTCTTCTTCTTCTTGATATTTAAAGGTTTGCATTAATGGGCGTGGCAAGATGGCTCAACAGCGCCCCCTTGAAAACTTTTTGCCTCAAGCCCCACAATGCGGTTTGTCGTACATGCACGAAAATCGGTACAGACCTGTATCATGGCGCAACTTAAAGAAAAGTCTCTGGGCGTCATGTCGAGAAACCGAACAGGAAGTCGGCCATTTTGAATTAATCGTGTCATTTTGGCGAAATTTATGCCTTCCTTCGGCAGTTAATACGGCCCGAACCGTAACGTGCCCCCAAGTGTGTTATACATCAAAATGTGCGTCTCCATCCTCAGAGACCACGCATTACTTTTCTCTTTCAAAAGCGTTACCGTGGCGACGCTAGACGCCAAAAAGCGTGCCCACCCTTCATCTGATTGGTTCAGACAGAAAAAACTTTGTGCCTCAAGCCCCATAATACGCTTTGACGTACATGCACGAAAATCGGTACACACCTGTATCATGTCACAACTAAAAGAAAAGTCACTTGGCGCCGTGGCCGAAACCGAACAGGAAGTCGGCCATTTTGAACATTCTGAATTAATCGCGTAATTTTGGAGCAATATATGCCATTCCTTCGAGAATTAATACGGCCCGAACCGTATCGTGCACCCAGATGTGTTATACATCAAAATGTGCGTCTCCATCCTGCGACTACACGCATTACTTTTCTCTTTCAAAAGTGTTACCGTGGCGACGCTAGACGCCAAAAAGCGCTTCCCTTCATCTGATTGGTCCATATTTGATAGTTCCCCAAAAGGCACCAAATTTGGCACGCAAGCCAGGCCTGGCGATAAATTGAATATTTCATGGTTTGCATTAATGGGCGTGGCAAATTGGCTCAACAGCGCCCCCCGGAAAACTTTGTGCCTCAAGCCCCACAATACGGTTTGATGTACATGCACGAAAATCGCTACACACCTGTATCATGGCACAACTTAAAGAAAAGTCTCTTGGAGCCATGGCCAAAGACGAACAGGAAGTCGGCCATTTTGAAATCTGATTGGTCCATATTTGATAGTTCTCCAAAAGTCACCAAATTTGGCATGCAAGACAGACTTGGCGATAAATTTGATATTTCATGGTTTGCATTAATGGGCGTGGCCTAACGGCTCAACAGCGCCCCCTAGAATACTTTTTTCTGCCATAACTTTTGAATGGTTTGACATAGGAAGTCGTGGTTGGTGTCATGGGACTCTGTATGGAGTCCTTGAGCTTCGTTGGCCTTAATTAGCCCCGCCCCTTCTTCTGATTGGTTGTCCCGATTTTCTGCTATAACTTTTGAATGGTTTGACATAGAGAGTCGTGGGTGGTGTCATCAGATTCTTTATGGAGTCCTTGACCTTCATTGGCCTGAATTAGCCCCGCCCCTTCTTCTGATTGGTTGTCCCTTTTTTCTGCTATAACTTTTGAATGGTTTGACATAGGAAGTCGTGGGTGGTGTCATTTCTGATACTTATGGGGGGCGGTGGCCGTGAGTGCGAGGGACCGTTCATCGCTGCTCGCAGCTTTAATTCCACTTTGTGTTTTCTGTTCCAAAAACGGATGATGATGTTGGATTTGGCATTGCGATCCTTTCTTGGGAGTGTATGACAAGCCACGATGTTGTTTGGGTCGATCCTGATGCTTTTAGATTTGAAGAAGTTTATCACTTGCGTTTCCAGGGAAAGTTGATCCTCAGGCGGCGCATCCTCGCTCACGTTACTGCCTTCAGCCGCTGCTCTGGCATACGTTCTCGGCTTCACCTGGAGACCACTTATGACCACATCCTCCATCCTCGTATATTGTTCCAAATCGTTTAGCCTTTGTTCCAGTTCTTCAATCTTCTTATCTTTCTCTCTGACAGTGTTCTTTAACATCCTGAGTTCATTCATCAGGTCGAGGAGGGTAGCTTGTTGTTTGGCTACCTTGCTCAGCTCCTCCATCACATAGTTGAGTGAATTCTTAATATCCTCGATGTCGTTCTCCATGGTCTTTTGTCCTTTTCCTCGTGTTGTTGTTGCCATTCTGTTTTTTGTTGATTCTCGTTGAATAACTAGTTTTGTTTAAGTTAAAGTTTGCAGTCAGTCAGACAGCGCGTCGCAGGGTGCCGCCATCTTGTGACGTCACCCAATTACCCAATCCAGTGAAGTTAAGTCAAATTATAAATGACACATTACTAAATGTAAGATATTTTAATGTCTTCTGCTCTCAGAAAACATAATTTGAACTCTTTATAACATACAAGGATCATTATGATAAAAAGCTCAGGAATCCTGCATAAATGATATAAAACTGGACACATGATATAAAGTCCAGCAGTTCTCCACAGATCCATTCTGGTGTTAATAATTGTTGCTAGATCAGCTTCTGATCTCTAAACTGCTGCTTTGAACAATATTTGAACATCAACACTAATCAAAAGGATTGGTGTGTATGTTGGTGTTTTCATCTTAATCTAGTGTCAGACTTGGACCAGAAAAGCTCAGGATGTTCAGTAAAGGTGAACATGTCAGAGGAACAACCAGGAACCGACATCATGGATGTAACAAAACTGTAAAACCTGTTTTATAAAGTCCAGATACGGTGGTGACCCACATGGACCTGATGACAAAGTTGATATTTGAAGAAACACTTCTCTGATGAGACTGGAACATGTTTTACTTTCTGTTCAGGTTGGTGTTATGCGGTCTGTCAGAGATCAGCTGTTCTTCTCTGGTCTCAGCTCTGAAGTCCAACCCCTCCCATCTGAAACATCTGGACCTGAGTCACAACAAGAACCTGCAGGATTCAGGAGTGAAACATCTGAGTGGATTTCTGGAGAGTCCAGACTGCAGACTGGAGGATCTGAGGTCAGACATGTTTTAGTTGTGTGTTCAGATGAATCTGATGTGAAAGTTGTGTTGACACTAACCTGCAGACATCAGGCTGATCTTCTACTGATCCACACTGACCATCTGACTGCTCTGAGTTCTTCTTCTCTGCTTTAGTTTCATCTTAAACTTCCTCTTCTGATTCATTACATAAAACTAAACATGTGAATGTGTCAGACAGGAACAAATGAAGAACCAGAGATGTGTCTGAACCTGGAATAAAACACCTTCAGAAACATGAATTAACTTTACAGCTAATATGTTCAGAAATGTCATCCAGATGTTAATAAACTGAGAGAGTCTGACAGACAATAGTGGACAGACTGAATGTGTAGTCGTCCAATATATGAGTTATAGAGCTCATTTACTAAATAACTTCTTACTGTGGATGAAATCAGTCAAACCAACGTTGGCTTCCTTTGACTAACATTAAATTTCATTTTAACAAATTAAAAGTTTACCAAATATGAAACTCTAAACATGGAAAAACATAATTTTCTGTGTTTTTAATATTATTCTTTAATATGTCTGTTAAGATCATTTCATCAAGGTGACATCAAGACATAAGGTGCAACAAATAATTTCTTTTTATGGTTTTCAGTGTGTAAAACTACATGTGTGTTGAAGTAAGAAAACTGAAATAAAGCTGCTGTCTAAACGATGAGTTTCCTTCATCAGCAACAAAACATCCAACAAGAACATCAGAAACTTTGTGTTGAAACTATGTCGTCACTCAATCAACTTTTTCAGAGAAAATGTTTGAAAAAACTCCTAAACAGACAAATATGTACTGATTGATGAAGAAATGTCTCCTTAAAAACATGGAAATGATGAATATGTTCATTTATTCATCGTTTATGGAATAAAACATTTTAACAAATTCAAATTTTTAATGCATTGAAATGCATTGATCACATTAAAAAGTGGAGGTGCCACAATTTAATTCAGTTAATTGAAGATATAAAAAGAAATTAAAGCTGCAAGCAGCGATGAACGGGCCCTCGCACTCACGGCCACCGTCCCCCATAAGCATATCAGAAATGACACCACCCACGACTCTCTATGTCAAACCATTCAAAAGTTATAGCAGAAAAAGGTATTCTAGGGGGCGCTGTTGAGCCGTTAGGCCACGACCATTAAACCATTAAATATCAAATTTATCACCAGGCCTGGCTTGCATGCAAAATTTGGTGACTTTTGGAGAACTATCAAATATGGACCAATCAGATGAAGGGTGGGCGCGCCTTATGGCTTCTAGCGTCGCCACGTTAACACTTTTGAAATAGAAAAGTAATGCGCGTAGTCGCAGGATAGAGACGCACATTTTGATGTATAACACACCTGGGTGCACGTTACGGTTCGGGCCGTATTAATTCTCGAAGGAATGGCTCATATTGCTCCAAAATTACGCGATTAATTCAGAATGTTTAAAATGGCCGACTTCCTGTTCTGTTTCGGCCATGGCGCCAAGAGACTTTTGTTTAAGTTGCAACATGATGCAGGTGTGTACCGATTTTCATGCATGTACGTCAAACCGTATTGTGGGGCTTGAGGCACAAAGTATTCTAGGGGGCGCTGTTGAGCCATTTTGCCACGCCCATTAATGAAAACCATGAAATATCAAATTTATCGCCAGGCCTGCCTTGCATGCACAATTTGGTGACTTTTAGGGAACTATCAAATATGGAACAATCAGATGAAGGGGGGCGCGCTTTTTGCCGTCTAGCGTCGCCACGGTAACACTTTTGAAAGAGAAAAGTAATGCGCGTAGTCGCAAGATAGAGATGCACATTTTGATGTATAACACATCTGGGATCACGATACGGTTTGGGCCGTATTCATTCTCGAAGGAATGGCTCATATTGCTCCAAAATTACGCGATTAATTCAGAATGTTTAAAATGGCCGACTTCCTGTTCGGTTTCGGCCATGGCGCCATGAGACTTTTCTTTAAGTTGCAACATGATACAGGTGTGTACCGATTTTTGTTCATGTACGTCACACCGTATTCTGGTGCTTGAGGCGCAAAGTTTTTTCTGTCTGAACCAACCAGATGAAGGGTGGGCGCGCATTTTGGCGTCTAGCGTCGCCACGGTAACGCTTTTGAAAGAGAAAAGTAATGCGTGTTGTCGCAGGATGGAGACGCACATTTTGATGTATAACACACTTGGGTGCACATTACGGTTCGGGGCGCATTAACTGCCGAAGGAATGGCATAAATTGCACCAAAGTGACACGATTAATTCAAAATGGCTGACTTCCTGTTCGGTTTCGGCCATGTCGCCAAGAGACTTTTCTTTAAGTTTTGTACTGATACAGGTGTGTAGCGATTTTCGTGCATGTACGTCAAACCGTATTGTGGGAGCATATCAAATTTTTCACCAGGCCTGACTTGCATGCAAAATGTGGTGACTTTTTGGGCACGTTTAGGGGGGAAAAAAGGCCCTCCTTTCGTCAGAAGAAAAAAAGAAAGAAGGAAAGAAAAAAAAAATTCCTTACTTATACAATAGGGCCTTCGCACTGAAGGTGCTTGGGCCCTAATAATTCCTGCAAATACAATAGGGCCTTCGCACTGCAAGTGCTCAGGCCCTAATAATTCCTGCAAATACAATAGGGCCTTCGCACTGCAAGTGCTCGGGCCCTAATAATTCCTGCAAATGTCACGGCTCAGACAGGACAGAGAACCCAAATGCACAACACTTGGCAGGATCAGAGTCCAAGAGGCTTTAATCCTTGTTAACGGAGGTCAGGGGTCAAACCGGGTAGTCAGGCAGATCAGGCAAACAAAACCAAAACGGGCAGGCAAAAATCCATAAACCAAGAATCAGACAGGGTCAAAGACAGGCAGGCAGGCAGAAACAGAACAGGATATGAAGGCTGGAAAGCGAGGCAAAAACACACGACAATCTGGCAAACTAGAAGGTGGAAATGGGCCGGTATATGAGGGGAACTGCTGATGAGGGAAACCAGGTGTGGAGCTGGGTGGGGAAGCACAGGTGAAGGGAATGAGTGGATCTCTGGCTGATTAGGGTGGCAGGATCTGGAAAAACAGGGGAGTGAGTTAAACAGTAAACAAAACCTATCCTACACTGTGAAACTGTGACAGCAAATACAATAGGGCCTTCGCACTGCAAGTGCTCGGGCCCTAAAAATAAAAATTCCTACAGATACAATAGGGCCTTCGCACTGAAGGTGCTCGGGCCCTAATAAAAATTCCTACAGATACAATAGGGCCTTCGCACTGAAGGTGCTCGGGCCCTAATAAAAATTCCTACAGATACAATAGGGCCTTTGCACTGAAGGTGCTCGGGCCCTAATTAAAGCTGCAAGCAGCGATGAACGCGCCCTCGCACTCAGGCCCTCCTTTCGTCAGAAAAATAATAATAATACGAAGAATTCCTACAGATACAATAGGGCCTTCGCACTGAAGGTGCTCGGGCCCTAAATATCCAAGCCAGAAATCAGGGAGTGGTTCTGACTCAGACCTGAACAGCCACATTAAGACAGTAGTGAAGTCAGTTATCACTTAACAGCTTCCATCATGATCACAGCGGCCAAACAAACCGTAACCACAGCTGCTACACATGACGCTGGTGACGTTTCTGTCCATAATGAGACGTTCTGAAGCCTAAATGTCTGTTTCTCTCCGTTTACCACCAAATCTCCACTTTGGCCGGAGTTTTCAGGAATGATGGTTTTTGGAGACTTTGAGCTTCGTTTTGGTGTAAACGAACGGCTAAAACTCATGAAAACAGCAGCGTTGTTGCTGCGTGTAAACGAGGCCTCAGACCTGGACAGGTTGGACTGACGGCTACAGGTGGAGCGTCAAAGTGATCGTCCTGACAGGAAGTGTCTTAGATCCTCCCGTGTGGGTTTAATTCACAAATGTCCTTTAATCAAGCAGATCATTAGTTGTTCAAGCAAAGACTTTTCAAGTGCAAGCGATACAGAACCTGATGTTTAGTTTCACACAGACTTCAGAATCTGTTGAATTAGTCTGATAAATATACAGAATTCAATCATTCTTATCTTTAACTAAAAGTAAGATATTAACAGATAAACTCAGTTTTAACAGAATTATTAGATGTTTGCAAGTTAGGTCAAATTATAAATGACACATTACTAAAAGTAAAGTATTTTAATATCTTCTGCTCTCAGAAAACACGATTTTAACTCTTTATAACATACAAGGATCATTATGAAAAAAGCCTCAGGAATCCTGCATAAATGATATAAAACTGGACACATGATATAAAGTCCAGCAGTTCTCCACAGATCCATTCTGGTGTTAATAATTGTTGCTAGATCAGCTTCTGATCTCTAAACTGCTGCTTTGAACAATATTTGAACATCAACACTAATCAAAAGGATTGGTGTGTATGTTGGTGTTTTCATCTTAATCTAGTGTCAGACTTGGACCAGAAAAGCTCAGGATGTTCAGTAAAGGTGAACATGTCAGAGGAACAACCAGGAACCCACATCATGGATGTAACAAAAGTGTAAAACCTGTTTTATAAAGTCCAGATACGGTGGTGACCCACATGGACCTGATGACAAAGTTGATATTTGAAGAAACACTTCTCTGATGAGACTGGAACATGTTTTACTTTCTGTTCAGGTTGTGGAGCTGCGGTCTGTCAGAGATCAGCTGTTCTTCTCTGGGCCCAGCTCTGAAGTCCAACCCCTCCCATCTGAAACATCTGAACCTGGGTTGTAACGAGAACCTGCAGGATTCAGGAGTGAAACATCTGAGTGGTTTCCTGGAGAGTCCAGACTGCAGACTGGAGTATCTGAGGTCAGACATGTTTTAGTTGTGTGTTCAGATGAATCTGATGTGAAAGTTGTGTTGACACTAACCTGCAGACATCAGGCTGATCTTCTACTGATCCACACTGACCATTTGACTGCTCTCAGTTCTTCTTCTCGCAAGCAAGATGGCGCAGCCTATGGTCGCCTCTGTCTTTTGCTCTCTGGTTTTTTTCATCTTTTTGTTTATTTTTCCTGTTTTCTGCTGCCCTTCACGGGTCACCTTCAGCAGAGAACAATTACTTCATATTAGGAAGTCTTCTCCCGGCACATCTTGCCCAATTTTCTCCGACCCGGACAGCATTAAGGAGATTTTGGTCGGAGCAGCAGCGCTGTTTACAGGCTCTGCAGGAGACGCAGACGTGGGAAGCGCGCTGGAGCACTCATGCGGCTGAGAGAGAGAGGATTCCGAACCGCGCTCCCCTCCATTTACCTGGGAAACGTCCGATCCCTTACAAACAAAATAGATGAACTTCTTATGCTCATCACAAGGAACCGGGATTTTAGCAGATCTGCCGCCGTTTGCTTCACTGAAACCTGACTCAGTGATCTGATCCCGGACAGCGCGTTACGGCTGCCGGGGTTCCAACTCATCCGGGTGGATCGCAGCAGGGAACTCTCAGGGAAGAAAAAAGGCGGCGGGATCTGCTTCTATATTAACGAATGTTGGTGTACGGATGTCACAGTGCTAAAAGACTCTTGCAGTCCTCACTTAGAGACACGCTTTGTGAACTGTAAACCTTTTTATTCACCGCGGGAGTTTTCATCCTTTGTTCTGGTCGGCGTTTACATTCCACCCGACGCGTGTGTGGCTGAAGCCACGCAGCTGCTGGCCGACCAGATAACAGACCTGGAGAAAAAACTCCTGAATTCACTCTTTATTGTTTTGGGGGATTTTAACAAAGCAAACCTCACTCACAAACTCCCGAAATTCAGACAACACGTCACGTGCCCCACCAGGGACACGCGGACCCTGGACCATTGTTACACCGTCATAAAGAATGCATACCGCTCTGTTCCCCGCGCAGCTCTTGGACACTCGGATCACTGTCTGCTTCATCTGATCCCTACCTACAGGCAGAAACTGAAAACATCTAAGCCTGTAGTGAGGACTGTGAAGAAGTGGACAGAGGAGTCAAAGCTGAAGCTTCAGGACTGCTTCGAATGCACGGACTGGAGTGTGTTTGAAGCTGCGGCCTCAGATCTCCATGAACTGACTGACACTGTTACATCATATATCAGTTTTTGTGAGGACATGTGTGTGCAGACCAAGACCTTCTGCACATACAGTAACAGCAAGGTCTGGGTCACACAGAACCTCAGAAAACTGCGCCGAGGCAAGGAGGATGCCTACAGGAGCAGCGACCGAGCCCTGTTCAGGCAGGCCAAGAACACACTAACGAGAGAGATCAGGAAAGCGAAGCGATCCTACGGCGAACGGCTGCAGAATCGCCTCTCTGCCAACCCTGACCCCTCGTCTGTGTGGAGAGGCCTGCAGAACATCACTGGGTTCAAAAGAACAGCTTCACGCCCTGCAGGTAACCGCAAACTTGCCAACCAGCTCAACAGCTTTTACTGCTGATACGATGATGACCAGGCCAACAGCTCACCATCATCACCATCATCACCATCATCATCATCATCATCATCATCATCATCATCATCATCATCATCATCATCATCATCATCATCATCACCATCATCATCATCATCATCACCATCATCATCATCATCATCATCACCATCATCATCATCATCATCATCATCATCATCACCATCATCATCATCATCATCATCATCATCATCATCATCATCACCATCATCATCATCATCATCATCATCATCATCATCATTTCATCATTCTCTGGCATCACCGAGGATAATGCCGAGCCTGAAAAAACTGTGAGACACTTTCTGTCCAGCAAGCTCAAAATGTCTCCTGAAGTAGTTAGGGACATAACCTTCTCTAGGGTTCACAGACTGGGCAGACCGGAAGAAGGAACATGCAGACCAATAATAGCTCGCTTTGAGCACTACAAATTGGTGAAGGGAATTGGTGAAGAGCAATGGCAAGGAGCTGAAGGGGTCCTCTTTTTGGGTAAATGAACATTTCCCCAAGGAGATCAATGACAGGAGAAAGAAACTGTATCCGATCATGAAGGAAAACAGGGATCTGGATCACAAAGTGGCCTTGTCAGTCGATAAGCTGTACATAAACGGACAACTGTACAGAGACTCGGAGGTGACCCCCTGGCTCTTTTGAGTCAGTGTTTGTTTTTTGTTTCATTTTTGTTTTTGTTTTTAGTTCATTGCTATGACTACATCCAATACTTATATGCCTGGCTGCATTAAACTGGGCTTGCCCAAGGGCATGGTTCTAGCTCATGTAAATGTATGCAGTCTGCGTAATAAGTATCATGATGTAGAGCGTATTATCAGAGAGAACTGTATCAACATCATTGCTATTTCTGAGACCCACCTTGATGATTCCTTCTCTGATTCAAGTGTAACTATTGATGGGTTTTCTATTTTCAGAAAAGATAGAGATAGGTTTGGAGGTGGAGTGGCTCTTTATGTCCAAGATAATTTACCTGCCAAAATACGTAATGATCTGATGAGGGAAGACTTAGAAATTATTTGTGTGCAAGTCCATTTGCCTTATTTAAAACCAATACTGGTATGTTGTTTCTACAGGCCCCCTAGTGCCGATGCTATGTATATGCAGGGGTTGTGTGAGATGTTTGACAAGATAGCAGATGAAAATAGAGAAATTTACCTATTAGGTGATATGAATGTTTGCTGGCTGGTACAGTCATGTCCAAACAGAAATAAGTTGGTCTCTATATTAAATGCTTGTAATTTGTCTCAAATCATCCCTTGTCCCACAAGAATAAGTCTGGGTAGTGATGGTGTTATCTCTGGTACATGCATTGACCATATTTATACAAATGCTTCTGAACAATGTTCTAAGGCCATTTCGGTTCCTGTAGGTTTTAGTGACCACAATATAATTGCTGTCACTAGATATACAAAAGTGCCAAAACCTAAAGCTAAAATCATTTTGACACGGTCCTACAAGAGATTTAATGAAAATACATTTATTGATGAAATATCGAGGGTAAATTGGAATATGGTGTGCAATGTAGCCGACCCTGAAGCTGCACTGGATTTATTCATGTCTTTATTTATGAATGTTGTAAACAAATATGCTCCTCTAAAAAAGTTTATGGTCAAAAACAGGTCTGCCCCATGGCTTGATCAAAATCTTAGGTCTCTAATGACTGAAAGAGACATGGCCAAAAAGTTATCAGTGAGTTCAGGATCCATTGATGACAGGCAAAAATACTGTTTGCTACGTAATAAGGCAACAAAACTAAATTAAAGCTGCAAGCAGCGATGAACGGGCCCTCGCACTCACGCCAACCGCCCCCCATAAGCATATCAGAAAAGACACCACCCACAACTTCCTATGTCAAACCATTCAAAAGTTATAGCAGAAAAAAGGGACAACCCATCAGAAGAAGGGGCGGGGCTAATTCAGGCCAATGAAGGTCAAGGACTCCATACAGAATCTGATGACACCACCCACGACTCTCTATGTCAAACCATTCCAAAGTTATAGCAGAAAATCGGGACAACCAATCAGAAGAAGGGGCGGGGCTAATTAAGGCCAACGAAGCTTAAGGACTCATTACAGAGTCCCATGACACCACCCACGACTTCCTATGTCAAACCATTCAAAAGTTATAGCAGAAAATAGGGACAACCAATCAGAAGAAGGGGCGGGGCTAATTTAAGCCAATGAAGGTCAAGGGCTCCATAAAGAATCTGATGACACCACCCACGACTCTCTATGTCAAACCATTCCAAAGTTATAGCAGAAAATCGGGACAACCAATCAGAAGAAGGGGCGGGGCTAATTAAGGCTAACGAAGCTTAAGGACTTATTACAGAGTCCCATGACACCACCCACGACTTCCTATTTCAAACAATTAAAATGTTATAGCAGAAAAAAGGGACAACCAATGACAAGAAGGGGCGGGGCTAATTCAGGCCAATGAAGGTCAAGGACTCCATACAGAATCTTATGACACCACCCAGGACTCTCTATGTCAAACCATTCCAAAGTTATAGCAGAAAAAAGGGACAACCAATCAGAAGAAGGGGCGGGGCTAATTAAGGCCAACGAAGCTTAAGGACTCATTACAGAGTCCCATGACACCACCCACAACTCTCTATGTCAAACCATTCAAAATTTATGGCAGAGAAAAGTATTCTAGGGGGCGCTGTTGAGCCGTTAGGCCACACCCATTAATGCAAACCATGAAATATCAAATGTATCGCCATGTCTGGCTTGCATGCAAAATTTGGTGACTTTTGGAGAACTATCAAATATGGACCAATCACATGAAGGGGGGGCGCGCCTTTTGGCGTCTAGCGTCGCCACGGTCACACTTTTGAAAGAGAAAAGTAATGCGTGGTGTCGCAGGATGTAGACGCACATTTTGATGTATAACACACCTGGGGGCACGTTACGGTTCGGGCTGAATTAACTGCCGAAGGAATGGCATAAATTTCGCCAAAATGACACAATGTATTCAAAATGGCCGACTTCCTGTTCGGTTTCGGCCATGGCTCCAAGAGACTTTTCTTTAAGTTGTGCCATGATACAGGTGTGTAGCGATTTTCGTGCATGTACGTCAAACCGTATTGTGGGGCTTGAGGCACAAAGTTTTCCGGGGGGCGCTGTTGAACCATTTTGCCACGCCCATTAATGCAAACCATGAAATATCAAATTTACCGCCAGGCCTGGCTTGCGTGCCAAATTTGGTGCCTTTTGGGGAACTATCAAAGATGGACCAATCAGATGAAGGGGGGGTGCGCTTGTTGGCGTCTAGCGTCGCCACGGTAACACTTTTGAAAGAGAAAAGTAATGCGTGTAGTCGCAGGATGGAGACGCACATTTTGATGTATAACACATCTGGGTTCACGATACGGTTCGGGCCGTATTAATTCTCGAAGGAATGGCATATATTGCTCCAAAATTACGCGATTAATTCAGAATGTTCATAATGGGCGACTTCCTGTTCGGTTTCGGCCATGGCGCCAAGAGACTTTTCTTTAAGTTGCGACATGAACCAGGTGTGTAGCGATTTTCGTTCATGTACGTCAAACCGTATTGTGGGGCTTGAGGCGCAAAGTTTTTTCTGTCTGAACCAATCAGATGAAGGGTGGGCGCGCTTTTCGGCGTCTAGCGTCGCCACGGTAACGCTTTTGAAAGAGAAAAGTAATGCGTGGTGTCGGAGGATGGAGACGCACATTTTGATGTATAACACACTTGGGGGCACGTTACGGTTCGGGCTGTATTAACTGCCGAAGGAATGGCATAAATTTCGCCAAAATGACACGATTAATTCAAAATGGCCGACTTCCTGTTCGGTTTCTCGACATGACACCCAGAGACTTTTCTTTAAGTTGGGCCATGATACAGGTGTGTACTGATTTTCGTGCATGTACGACAAACTGCATTGTGGGGCTTGAGGCACAAAGTTTTCAAGGGGGCGCTGTTGAGCCATTTCGCCACGCCCATTAATGTAAACCATTAAATATCAAATTTTTCGCCAGGCCTGACTTGCATGCAAAATTTGGTGACTTTTTGGGCACGTTTAGGGGGGCAAAAAGGCCTTCCTTTTGTCAGAACAATAATAAGAAGAAGAAGAATAATTCCTACAGATACAATAGGGCCTTCGCACTGCAAGTGCTCGGGCCCTAATAAGGTTAAAAAAAGAGAGTATTATAAACAAAGGTTATATGATGCAAGATATGATACCAAGCAAATATGGAACGTTCTAAATGAAATCATGGGACGCAAGTCAACTGTGTGCACACCATTAGTGGAATCACATGGACTTGTTCTTACTAAACCAGGTGATATTGCAAATCACTTTAATGATTATTATGTGGATAAAGTATCTAAATTGAGGCAGGCTATGAATATGTCAGACAACTCAGCATCAAATGACTGTATAAAGAATCTTATAATGAAAGATAAAGGTTGTGTCTTTGAATTTCATCAGGTTGATGCCAGTGAGGTTGAGCGGCTTCTCCTCTCACTTCCTGACAGTAAATTAGCAGGCTTAGACAACCTAGATAGCAAACTGCTTAGAATGACTGCTGGTATCATAGCATCTCCTATCTGCTATATTTTTAATAGGTGTTTGGATGTGGGCCTATGTCCAAAGATTTGGAAGGAGGCCAAGGTAATTCCTCCACCTAAGGATACTAAATCTGCTTTCAATGAGGGGAATTCTAGACCTATAAGTATTTTACCTATTTTGAGCAAAATGATGGAAAAGTTGGTGCATGAACAAATTCAGTCTTATTTTGTGTCAAACATGCTTGCAACAGACTCTCAGCATGCCAACAGAGCTGGCCATTCTACTTCAACCGCTTTAATTCAAATGACTGATGACTGGCTTAAAGCTATGGACAACTCTATGATGGTGGGAGTTGTACTATTAGATTTCAGTGCCGCATTTGATGTTCTTGATAATTCTCTATTGATTGACAAACTTAAATGTTATGGTTTTAGTGACTCTGCTTTAAAGTGGATAAAAAGTTATTTGTCTTTCAGATCACAGAAGGTTTATCTAAATGGCAGTCTGTCCAGTAGCAGACGTTTAGAGTGCGGCGTGCCACAAGGGAGCTGCCTGGGGCCTTTGCTCTTTTCATTATTTACAAACGACCTGTCTTGGGCTACTAAAGATGCCACTACAGTACTTTATGCCGATGATTCTACTTTATATTACGCTGCACCGTCATGCAAAATACTTTATGAGGTCTTGAGTAGAGAGCTAAAAGTGGTGCATGACTGGGTAGTATGCAATAGACTTGCCCTTAACATTTCCAAGACCAAATGTATGGTGCTGGGTACAAGGCATAGGCTAGTTAACAGGCCTATGCTTGCTTTAAAGTTGAGTAATTCGCCAGTTAAACAAGTTGAAAATACAAAACTCCTTGGAGTGATGATAGACTGTGCTCTGTCTTGGTCAAACCATATTAATTATATTGTGTCAAAAATGGGCAGAGCAATTGGTATAGCCAGGAAAGGTGTTGCTTGTGTTGCCCAACCACTTTTATGTCAGATTGTTCAGAGTCTTGTTCTATGTCATCTTGACTATTGCTCCACTGTGTGGTCATCTGCTGCTAGTGATGACCTGAGGAAGCTCCAGGTTGTCCAGAACAGGGCAGCACGGTTAGTTCTCGGCTGCTCACCTAGGTCTAATGTGAGCCACATGCATGCCAGCCTTTCTTGGCTTACAGTAGATAAAAGGTTGTGTTTTAATAAGCTTGTACTGTTCAGGTCAGTCATAATCTGTAAAAGTCCTGTTTTTATTTATAGTCAAATAGTTTATAGCAATACTGTGCATGATCACAACACTAGAGGTTCCAGTAATGGACATCTTGTACTACCAGGTCCAAAGACAAATGCTTTAAAGAGAACTTTCATATATCGATCATTGGCTCTTTGGAATAACCTGCCCCAAAACCTCTGCAATACCCTTTTCAGTAAACTTACTTTTAAAAAGAAGTTAAAATTGTATTTGTCACTGTAAGGTTTTTTTTTTTTTTGTATTTTGTTTTTGTTTTTTGTTTACCATGCTTTTTTAACAACTCCCATCATGTAACTTGTTTTTAAATTGTAAGGTTTTTTGGTACTGAATACTGATATTAATTAATGTTGTATTTGTAAATCTATTTTGTATGTCTTTTATGTGGACCCCAGGAAGACTAGCTGGTCGCTACGGCGCCAGCTAATGGGGATCCCTAATAAAATCAAATCAAATCATCATCATCATCATCATCATCATCATCATCATCATCATCATCATTCAATTCAATTTCAATTCAATTTTATTTATATAGCGTCTAATACAACAGAGTTGTCTCTAGACGCTTTCCAGAGACCCATACCCAGAACATGACCCCCGAGCAATTATTACATAAACAATGGCAGGTAAAAACTCCCCTAGTGGGAGAAAAACCTTAAGCCAAACAGTGGCAAGGAAAAACTCCCCTTTAGGAGGGAAGAAACCTTGAGCAGGACCAGGCTCATAAGGGGGGACCCTCCTGCCGAGGGCCAGACTGGTGGGTCAGGGACGTCAGCAGCACAGCAGGCAGGTGGAAGCAGCAGCGGGATGACCAGGGGTGGGGACCGCAGGCCAGCACGCAGCTCCCGAAGCTCCGGCCCAATCAGCAAGTCCCAGGTTGGGGTGCAGGGTCAGGAAAAGACTTGTGCTCCGTAATGCAAGCTACAAGCCACCCACGGCCACCTGCAGGACAAAAGAGAGAAAAGGGAGGAGAAGGGGGGGCCAGCAACGGGATGACCAGGGGTGGGGACCGCAGGCCAGCACGCAGCTCCCGAAGCTCCGGCCCAATCATCAAGTCCCAGGTTGGGGTGCAGGGTCGGGGAAAGGTTGAGAAGGGGCAGGGCCAGGGAGAGGAGTCTTGAGGGACGAACATTCTCCCCCGCCCAAAAGGGGCCGTTACCCTGCCCCCCTCACTCCCACACTGCAGGTTCCGGTGTCCGGCAAAGGATGCTGCAACATGGACAAAAGAGAGAAAAGGGAGGAGAAGGGGGGGCCAGCACAAGAAACTACAGGAGCGACTCTGACACACTAGAGTTTACACTACCTAGAGATTTACCAACACCAGCTAGAGGTTTACTAAACACTAACTATAGGCTTTACTAAACAGAAATGTTTTAAGTTTAGTTTTAAAGGTGGAGGTGGTGTCAGCCTCCTTATCATCGTCATCATCATCATCATCATCATCATCATCATCATCATCATCATCATCATCATCATCATCATCCCCCTCCCCCCCTGTGGCTACACCTCCACCATCCCCCTCCTCCCCCCCCACTGCCCACCTTTTCACACCTCACCTCAGCCAACCCCCCCCCCCACCTCTGTCTACCCCCCTCCCCCCACCCGACACCCTGCCTGCACTTCAGATCTGTGAGGAAGACGTGTGTCGGGTGTTCAAAAGGCAGAAGATCAAGAAGGCTCCAGGCCCGGACGGCGTGTCCCCTTCCTGCCTGAGAGCCTGCGCTGAGCAGCTGCTCCCACCTTCACACGGATCTTCAACCGGTCCCTGGAGCTGTGTGAGGTCCCTGGAGCTGTGTGAGGTCCCTGGAGCTGTGTGAGGTCCCTCATGCCTCAAACGCTCCACCATCATCCCAGTCCCGAAGAAACCCACCATCACAGGTCTAAATGACTACAGACCCGTCGCCCTGACGTCTGTGGTCATGAAGACCTTTGAGCGGCTGGTGTTGAGCCACCTGAAGGTGCTGCTGGTGTTGACCCACCTGAAGGACACCACAGGCTCCTTTTGGTGTTGAGCCACCTGAAGGACACCACAGGCTCCTTTTGGTGTTGAGCCACCTGAAGGACACCACAGGCTCCTTTTGGTGTTGAGCCACTTGAAGGACATCACAGGCTCCTTTTGGTGTTGAGCCACCTGAAGGACATCACAGGCTCCTTTTGGTGTTGAGCCACCTGAAGGACATCACAGGCTCCTGCTGGTGTTGAGCCACCTGAAGGACACCACAGGCTCCTTTTGGTGTTGAGCCACTTGAAGGACACCACAGGCTCCTTTTGGTGTTGAGCCACTTGAAGGACACCACAGGCTCCTGCTGGTGCTGACCCACCTGAAGGACACCACAGGCTCCTTTTGGTGTTGAGCCACTTGAAGGACACCACAGGCTCCTTTTGGTGTTGAGCCACTTGAAGGACACCACAGGCTCCTTTTGGTGTTGAGCCACTTGAAGGACACCACAGGCTCCTGCTGGTGCTGACCCACCTGAAGGACATCACAGGCTCCTGCTGGTGTTGAGCCACCTGAAGGACACCACAGGCTCCCTGCTCGACCCCCTGCAGTTTACCTACCGGGCAAACAGGTCGGTGGATGATGCAATCAACATAGGACTGCATCACATCCTGCGTCATCTCGACACCCCAGGGACTTACGCAAGGATCCTGTTTGTGGACTTCAGCTCGGCGTTCAACACGATCGCACCCGCAATCCTCCACCAGAAGCTCACCCAGCTCACCGTGCCTGCCCCCACCTGTCAGTGGATCAGCAGCCTCCTGAGTGACAGGAGGCAGCAGGTGAAGCTGGGGGGCATCACATCCAGCACCCGCACCATCAGCACTGGCCCCCCCAGGGGTGGGGGGGGGAGCATCACATCCAGCACCATCAGCACTGGCCCCCCCAGGGGTGGGGGGGAGCATCACATCCAGCACCCGCACCATCAGCACTGGCGCCCCCCAGGGGTGCGTCCTCTCACCACTGCTCTTCTCCCTCTACACCAACGACTGCACCTCAGGGGACTCGTCTGTGAAACTCCTGAAGTACGCGGACGACACCACTGTCATCGGCCTGATCCGGGAAGGTGACGAGTCCGCGTACAGACGGGAGGTGGATCAGCTGGTCCCCTGGTGCGGTCGGAACCACCTGGAGCTGAACCCGCTCAAGACTGTGGAGATGACAGTGGACTTCAGGAAAAACCCACCGCCACTCCCCCCCCCTCACCATCCTCAACAGCACCGTCTCCTCCACAGACACCTTCAGGTTCCTGGGGTCCACCATCTCCCGGGACCTGAAGTGGTCCACCCACATCAACTCCATCAGGAAGAAGGCGCAGCAGAGGTTGTACTTCCTGCGGCAGCTCAGGAAGTTTAACCTGCCACAGCAGCTGCTGATCACCTTTTACTCTGCCATCATACAGTCTGTTCTCTGCTCTTCCATCACTGTCTGGTTTGGATCAGCCACCAAACTGGACAGGCACAGACTGCAACGGACAATCAGGACTGCAGAGAGGATAGTTGGGACTAACCTCCCATCTATCGACGACCTGTACCGGTCCAGGACCAGGAAACGGGGAGGGCGAATCTCTGCAGACCCCTCACACCCGGGACACCGCCTGTTCCAACTCCTCCCCTCTGGACGGCGCTACAGAGCTCTGTGCGCCAGAACTTCAAGACACAGGGACAGTTTATTCCCGCAAGCAGTTGCTCTGATGAACTCTCACAAATAACAGTCTCAGAGTAACCAAACACATGCAAAAAAAATAAATAAATCCTCTAGCACCCTCTTTAATAATCATGTCTGCCTCACTCTGCTGCAACTCTCACTTTGTACTCACTACCTAAAACTGCTGCACCTTTAAAATGTTTATACTGTACATAGAAATATCACATCTGTTTATTGTTTATTTGTTTATTGTTTACTTCTTTCTTAATAACAAAGAGCGAAATTACCGGAGTCAAATTCCTTGTTGGACAATGTTCGAACCTGGCCAATAAAGCTGATTCTGATTCTGATTCTGATTCTCTGCTTTAGTTTCATCTTAAACTTCCTCTTCTGATTTATTACATAAAACTAAACATGTGAATGTGTCAGACAGGAACAAATGAAGAACCAGAGATGTGTCTGAACCTGGAATAAAACATCTTCACAAACGTGAATTAACTTTACAGCTAATACGTTCAGAAATGTCATCCAGATGTTAATAAACTGAGAGAGTCTGACAGACAATAGTGGACAGACTGAATGTGTAGTCGTCCAATATATGAGTTATAGAGCTCATTTACTAAATAACTTCTTACTGTGGATGAAATCAGTCAAACCAACGTTGGCTTCCTTTGAATAACATTAAATTTCATTTTAACAAATACAAGTTTACGGGGGGCGCTAGAGCGCACGCTATGGTGTAGACGCACTTTCTCAGAGCTCCCACCCGATACATCAAGATTCAAGCAACATAACATTTCTGTGCTGCTTGTACCCGCTAGAATATCAAGCATCACGCTTGTTTACCGTCTGTACACTTATGCCTGTCAAGAAGAAGCAAAAACAGCAGCCTAACGCCATGGAAACACCCTCTGCAACCCCAGCCGGTGTGGCTAATGCTAATGCTAGCAGCGTGAGCGTGAGTAATGACGACGCTCCAGAGCTAGCTCCGCTAGCGGCTACAGCTAACACCGAGGCATCCGTCATCCTCGCGGCTATAAACGACATGAGTAAAAGGATGGAGGACCGATTTAATAACTTGGAGGTGTCCTTGCAAGCTACCCAGGCCACCTTGACCGAACACGATGCTCGGATTTCTACTGTGGAGGCGGCCAGCAGTGACCATGACATCCGGCTGACCGGGCTGGAACAGCAATGGCTGCGGCTGGAGGCCAGTCACAAATCGCTCCAAGAAAAGATTATCGACCTCGAAGCGCGCTCCAGACGCCAGAATATAAAAGTGGTGGGCCTGCCAGAACGAGCTGAGGGTAAAAACCCAGTGGACTTTTTTGCCACTTTTCTGCGCAATTTGCTGGGCGCTGCTCACTTCCCCTCCCCGATAGAGGTGGACAGAGCGCACAGACTGGGACAGCCACCTGACGCCGCGGCGCGTCCCCGTGTCATGATAGCCAGGATCCACAGCTTTCGGGTGAAGGAGAAGGTACTGCGGCTGGCGCGGGAGAACTCCCCTCTTACCTACAACGGGACACGGATCCACATATATCCCGATTACCCGGCGGAGATCATGAAGCGGCGCCAGCCATTCGAGGAGGTGAGGAGAAAATTCAACAGCGCTGGGATGCGCACCGGATTCCTCTATCCTGCACGGCTCCGAGTCACCAAAGGTACCGACGTCGACAGGATCTTCAACACCCCAAAAGACGCAGATCGGTTCCTGCTCAACTACCGGGCTTCTGAGGAGGGGTGATGTCCCTGCGCTGTCTGTCGGATTTGACCCGGCGGCTGTATCCTGCTGTATCCAGATGTGGCACAAACCCGCAGTTATAGGGTAATGTTAAAACCCTGGACTATTGTTAAAAATATATATATATATTTGTTTATTCCCAGGGTGCCTTATTCTCACCAGTTCATTTTGCTAAGTGCCTGGCTCTTTTATTTTTAATATTGAGTAACACTAAGTGCCAGATGCGCTCTGTTTTGGTTGTTTTATGGACTTAATTTGCTTCATATCTTCTTACAACAACACCTGGGTTTTTTTTTTCCTCTCTAATTTTTGTCACAGAAATGTTTCAAGTTTTTTTTTTTTTTTGTTTTTTTTTTTTTTTTTCGTTTCTCCTGATATCGGGTGGGACCGCTGCTTTTAAGTCAGCTGACTTGCAGTATTACTGGTTAGGTGTTAACTAGTATAGGACCCCTGTAGGGCATGTTAGGGTATTTCCTCTGGCTTTGTTTTGGAAAGTGGGAGCTTGGGGTGGGGAAATGTAAGTCCACTTCATGTGTTTTCCTCAGTGTTTTTGCTTTTTTTTTTATTTGGGGCAATTTTCCATGTTACTGTAAATATAACATTGTTTTCACTTATTCATGATTCCTAGAGGTAAAGATGAGGGTATCAACTTGGTCAGCTGGAATGTTCGTGGTTTAGGTCATTCAATTAAGCGTGCTAAGGTTTTTGCACACCTTAACTCTCTCGCTGCCGACGTGTCATTCCTTCAAGAGACTCATATTAGACCATCTGAACAGAAGCGTCTGCGCTGCAGCTGGGCAGACCAAATATTTCAATCTACGTTCTCAAGCAAAGCTCGCGGCGTTGCGATCATTATTCGTAAAAAAATACCTTTTAAACACATTTCAACAGTATGTGACCCGAATAGTCGTTACATTATTGTAACAGGCCGTCTTCATTCTATTCATGTAACGCCGTTGAACATCTACGGGCCAAACGTTGATGATGCGGCATTTTTCAGAAAAACGTTTGAGAAGTTACCTGACCTTTCAAACACAAATTTAATAGTTGCTGGGGACCACAACGTAATACTTGACCTCCATCTTGACAGGTCAGCTAGCAAAATATGTAACCCCTCTAATGCATCCACGGTCCTGAACAATCTTATCACCTCCACTAATCTGGTCGATATATGGCGGCTTCAACACCCGACAGACAGAGAATATTCTTTTTTTTCTAATAAACACAAGTCATATTCCCGTATAGATTTTTTTTTACTGGATGCGAAAATCATACCAAATGTTACAAATACCAAATACCATAATATTTTGATCTCGGATCATGCCCCGGCCTCCATTACTCTCAATTTTAAAAAAACTGGACAGCGCCCCTTGTGGCGTCTCCGCCCATCCTTGTTAGCGGATGAAAATTTTTGTAAACAAATGTCAGTAAAGATCACAGAATACCTTGAGAATAATGACACCTCAGACATTTCTGATTCCACCCTGTGGGAAACATTCAAAGCTGTCATGAGAGGCCATATTATCGCATATGAGGCGGCTTTGAAGAAGTCAAACAAGACGCTGTTAGACAAAATTGACTCCAAGATCACACAATTAGAACCTTTATATAGAAGCACAGGCGACTCTCAAACATTGAATAACATTCTCAAACTTAAATATGAATATAATACGATCTTATCACGTCAGGTTTGCGACCAGCTCCTGCGACTTAGGAGACAATATTTCGAGCTTGGGGACAAACCTCACACACTTTTAGCTCGCCAGCTCAGGGGGCAACAGGCCAATAGGGCTATCCACAAAATAAAATCTCGCTCTGGAGTAATCTTAACAGACCCTAAGCTGATAAACTCTCGCTTCAGAGAATATTATGAGGAGCTTTATAGATCCAAGGCTACAGGTGATGTGGATAACTGGTTAAAGGACCTAAACATACCAAATCTAGACGACACCTCTCGGGAGGCCCTTAATGCAGAACTATCTCCGGAGGAAATACTAGATTCTATCAGATCAATGCAGAATGGGAAGAGTTCGGGACCAGATGGTTTTGGCGTTGAATTTTATAAGAAATTTGCAAATCAGATAACTCCAATATTACACAGGATGTTTTCCCACTCAATGGATTCTGAAAGACTTCCTCCAACCTTGGATGATGCTAACATTTCGCTTTTGTTGAAGCAGGACAGGGATGAAACCGAGCCTTCATCATATCGTCCAATATCCATGCTCAACCTAGATTTTAAGATATTCACTAAAATACTTGCAAATAGGTTAAATAAATGTATAGAATCCATCATTCACACTGATCAGACGGGTTTCATCCCAAATCGATACTCCTTCTTTAATATTAGACGTGTTATGGACATAATGTATTACTCTTTCGACAAATTTTCTAAGCAAGCCGTCCTGTGTCTAGATGCGGAGAAAGCTTTTGACCAGGTGGAATTACCGTATCTCACGGGGGTGCTGGAGAGGTTTGGTCTCGGTCCATCCTTTATTTCCTGGGTGCGCATGATATATACACAACCTACGGCGTCCGTTCTCACTAACCTGGACAGGTCACCCTCCTTCCCTTTGCAGAGGGGGACGCGGCAGGGGTGTCCCCTCTCGCCGCTCCTCTTCGCATTGGCTATAGAACCCCTGGCAATTAGTGTGAGGGAACATGTCCTCATTAAACCTATAACGCTAGGTGGAGTTGATCATAAGATTTCTCTTTACGCGGATGACGTAGCCCTTTTTGTATCCGACCCTGAACAATCAATACCACATCTACTCCAACTTATCAACTCCTTTGGAGAGGTCTCCGGTTATACTATTAACTGGCAGAAGAGCGAGCTCATTTCAGTAGCCAAAGACCTGGACCCACTATTCCTGTCATCCACACGTTTTAAAATAGCCTCTGATTATGTGAAATACCTGGGCATTAAAATATCAAAAAAACCAAGCGCCCTTTTCAAACTGAATTTCACAGAAAAATTGGACAAACTTAAGGAGAACATAGAAAAATGGAGAACGCTGCCTTTGTCAATGATTGGACGTGTAAACGCTATCAAGATGGTCTCGCTGCCGAGATTTTTGTATTTATTTCAGAACGTCCCTGTTTTTATTCCCAAATCTTTTTTTAAGCTTCTCGACTCCATCATCATGCCGTTTGTTTGGGGGTACAAGGCACATAGGATTTCAAAAATCCACCTTCAAAAATCAAGGGATTGTGGGGGCCTGGGTCTGCCGTGTTTTCTGCACTACTACTGGGCAGCCAATGTCAGAGTTATGGTATACTGGCAGTATCGTTTTGAGAGAGGGGACGGGTTCATCCCACCTCCTTGGTTAGCCATTGAAAAAAGCCTGACTAGCAAGACTTCTCTCCCTGCTCTCCTCTTTTCTTCCCCAAGGTCCTCCGCAGTCTACAGGAAAGACAATTTTGTTCTGTTAAATGCTCAGAAGATCTGGAATCAAATTAGAAAATGTTGTGTTTTTCCAGACACCTCTGTAAATGCTCCAATCTGGCAGAACCATGACTTTTTACCGTCTCTTACAGACACAGCCTTTAGAGAGTGGAGCTGTAAGGGTATTGTTAGTTTGAAAGACCTTTACGTTGGTGGACACTTTGGCTCTTTTGAACAACTGCAGTCCAAGTTTTCTCTTTCAAAAACGAATTTTTTCAGGTATTTACAACTGAGACACTATGTTCAACAGGCTACTAAGTCGTCTGAATTACCACCTGAAAAAAATGCACTGTTCAAATCTCTCCTAGGCCCCCCCGAAGCAAAACACCTGATTTCAGAGTTGGTTGGTTACTTCTCAAGTACTCTGGACTCGTCTACTCTCAAAATAAAACAAGCCTGGGAAGGTGAACTTGGTACCGAGATCGAGGATGAATCATGGGAGGAAGTATTAACTAACATTAAATCTTGCTCGATTAATGCTAGGCTCCAACTGATTCAGTACAAGATAGTCCATAGATTACATTACTCTAAAACCAGATTGAACAAAATTTTCCCTAATCTCTCTCCACTGTGTAATAGATGTAATGCAGCAGAAGGTTCTCTTGCACATCTTTTCTGGACCTGCCCGAAATTACACAACTTTTGGTCTCTCATTTTCCAATGGTTTTCCTCTGCCTTCAACATAATTGTAACACCTGATCCTGTAACTGCTTTGTTAGGACACTCCAATAGTCTGGAAAACCTGGATTGTAACATACGTACTGCTTTGACTCATGGTATGATGATTGCTAAGAGATGTATCCTGAAACTGTGGAAGTCCGATTTAGCTCCCAAGTTTGAGACTTGGCAGAGGGAACTAATAAGCATTCTGCATGTGGAAAGACTGAGATACGAACTCTCTGGTAATCCCCCGAAGTTCTCCAAGATATGGAGTCCTGTGCTAGAGCATATGAAAGACCACTGATGCTCTCTCTACCCGCTTACCTTGTTTATGCACCTCCCTGGTAAGATAGTCTGCTTTACAGTGTAACAGATGGTACCAATGTGACCTTTGCCCCCTTATTTTATTTTATTTTATTTATTTTTATTTTATTATTTATTTTAATTTTACAGGTCTGCGTAACTGTTGGTCTTTTATTGTATTCCGTATTATTGTTTATGTAATAGTTATTGTCTATTTTACTCTTATTTTATGTAATGTAATCTGAAAATTTCTATGAATTAAGTGTTAAAAAAAAAAAAAAAAAAACAAATACAAGTTTACCAAATATAAAACTCTAAACATGGAAAAACATAATTTTCTGTGTTTTTAATATTATTCTTTAATATATCGGTTAAGATCATTTCATCCAGGTGAAATCAAGACATAAGGTGCAACAAATAATGTCTTTTTATGGTTTTCAGTGTGTAAAACTAAATATAAATACATGTGTGTTGAAGTTAGTAAAGTGAAATAAAGCTGCTGTCTAGACGATGAGTTTCCTTCATCAGCAACAAAACATCCAACAAGAACATCAGAAACTTTGTGTTGAAACTATGTCGTCACTCAATCAACTTTTTCAGAGAAAATGTTTGAAAAAACTCCTAAACAGACAAATATGTACTGATTGATGAAGAAATGTCTCCTTAAAAACATGGAAATGATGAATATTGTTTACATTTATTCATCGTTTATGGAAGAAAACATTTGAACTAATTCAAATTCTTAATGCATTCAAATGCATTGATCACATTAAAAAGTGGAGGTGCCACAATTTAATTCAGTTAATTGAAGATAAAAACACAAGTAATTGGAACCAAGTAAATCAGATTAAACGTGGGCATTCAGCTTCAAGTAGTGAAGCTAAAAACCAAATATCCAAGCCAGAAATCAGGGAGTGGTTCTGACTCAGACCTGAACAGCCACATTAAGACAGTAGTGAAGTCAGTTATCACTTAACAGCTTCCATCATGATCACAGCGGCCAAACAAACCGTAACCACAGCTGCTACACATGACGCTGGTGACGTTTCTGTCCATAATGAGACGTTCTGAAGCCTAAATGTCCCTTTCTCTCCCTTTACAAGCAAATCTCCACTTTGGCCGGAGTTTTCAGGAATGATGGTTTTTGGAGACTTTGAGCTTCGTTTTGGTGTAAACGAACGGCTGAAACTGATGAAAACAGCAGCGTTGTTGCTGCGTGTAAACGAGGCCTCAGACCTGGACAGGTTGGACTGACGGCTACAGGTGGAGCGTCAAAGTGATCGTCCTGACAGGAAGTGTCTTAGATCCTCCCGTGTGGGTTTCATTCAGAAATGTCCTTTAATCAAGCAGATCATTAGTTGTTCAAGCAAAGACTTTTCAAGTGCAAGCGATACAGAACCTGAAGTTTAGTTTCACACAGACTTCAGAATCTGTTGAATTAGTCTGATAAATATACAGAATTCAATCATTCTTATCTTTAACTAAAAGTAAGATATTAACTGATAAACTCAGTTGTAACAGAATTATTAAGCGTTTGCAAGTTAAGTCAAATTATAAATGACACATTACTAAAAGTAAAGTATTTTAATATCTTCTGCTCTCAGAAAACAACATTTTAACTCTTTATAACATACAAGGATCATTATGATAAAAACCTCAGGAATCCTGCATAAATGATATAAAACTGGACACATGATATAAAGTCCAGCAGTTCTCCACAGATCCATTCTGGTGTTAATAATTGTTGCTAGATCAGCTTCTGATCTCTAAACTGCTGCTTTGAACAATATTTGAACATCAACACTAATCAAAAGGATTGGTGTGTATGTTGGTGTTTTCATCTTAATCTAGTGTCAGACTTGGACCAGAAAAGCTCAGGATGTTCAGTAAAGGTGAACATGTCAGAGGAACAACCAGGAACCTGTCGTGTTCTTAAAGCAGCATTGAAGCAGTAATTATCTCCAGACCAACTGTGCAGTACGAACTCTGTTTATTGAACTCTTGCTCGGCAGCCAACTCAGTCAATACAATAGAGCCTGGCGCCACAGCGCCCCCTCATGGTAACATGTATCAAGAACTCCCATAGAAATAAACCATATTATTAATCAACATACAATAATACCACATCTCCCCTTTCTAGAGAACAAAGGGTAGACTACCTTTGTCTCGTCAGACCTTAGAGGATTATTCTGCCTCTTTTGAAGAAAGGTCTGTTCCTGTCTAAATCCTGAACAGAAGAACCTGTAAACATAGACTGTGTAGTGGTTATTCAATCTAATGTAATCAAACAATTACTGTTTCTTAAATTCTCAAGCATTAACTTAAAGTGCTCAAAACTACCCAAAATAACAGTAACATAAATGTCCAGAACATACAATAAAACAGGGGTTTCTTTTTTTTCAATATATTCTTATTTCAGGTTTTATATTTTCTGTGCATGTCAGTTTATAAGTTAAGCCTACTAGGTTTAACGATGGCTCTCCCAGAACTAGTTCTGGGAGTAGGAGTCCCTGCAGGTGAGACTTGTGGTAACATAGCAGGTGACCCAGATGCCTGTGTCGGAGATGACTCTGGCATCTGCTGCGGCGGTGGTGAACCTCTGTTTTGTGTACGTGAGTGTAGAGGTATTAGGTGCTGACGGTTTCGTCTCACCACCCCCTGTGGTAAACCCACCAAGTATGACCTCGGAGTAGTGTGGTGCTGGAGTACAGTTCCAGATACCTTCGCGTTGGTTACCCATACCCGCTGTCCTGGTGACAAGTCACTGAGGGTTTGGGCACGGTGACGCCTGTTGTAGTTTCCAGCATCTGCCAACTCTTTCTCCTTTTCTTTCCTGGTGAACGTGACACTGTCAGGCAGTGCAGGATCCAGCTGAGAGGGAAGAGTCGGCACCATAGTGCGAAGATGTCGGCCCATGAGGAGCTGGGCCGGACTGTACCCACTCTGGAGAGGTGTGGCCCTATAAGAGAGTAGAGCCAGATAGGGGTCTGCTGATTTCTTCAGGAGATTTTTCACAATCTGGACCGCCCGTTCTGCTTCTCCATTACTCTGCGGAAATCCCAGGCTGCTTGTGACGTGTCTGAAACCATATAAAGTTGCAAAAGAAGTGAAAACTTGCCCAGAAAACTGCGGCCCGTTATCCGACATCAGGACCTCTGGGATGCCATGGCGAGCGAAGATTGACTTCAAATGAACGATGATGTCAGTGGACCTGGTGCAAGATAAGTATGCAATCTCCACATATCTGGAGAAGTAATCGACAACAAGTAAGTATGTTTTATTTTTGCTGGCTGAGTCCCGGCCACCACACCGACTGACGTGCGCGTGCTTTACACTTCACTACACCAAGGTGTCCCTCATGTAGCTTAGCGAGAATGTCGTTCCTCATTGCTGAAGGTATTAAGAGCCGTGTGTCTTTCAGCAGTAAGCCATCCTTCACCGTGAGTGTAGCTCGCTCTGGCCAGTAGTTTTTCAGCATTGGTTCCCATGTTGCATGTGCTGGCCATCCTTCTGTGCACAGTGTCATGATGCGTGCGCAGACACTGTCGGCTTTTTAGCTGCTCTTTCAGGATTTCCATGTATGATGAGCTGACGGGTAGACTTTCAATGACACAGTCCACATAAATGTTGGTGCTCTCCATCAGCTCCTGCTCATCAGTGGACATGCATGATTTCACAGGTGAGCGTGACAGTGTGTCTGCTGTCCACAGTGACTTTCCTGGTACATGCTCGATGGAGTATGAGTAGCGCATCAGCCTCATCCTGAAGCGCTGTATTCTCGGTGGCAAAAGATCCAATGCTTGGGCTCCAAGCAGGCTGAGAAGGGGTTTATGATCGGTCTCCAGGCAAAAATGCTTTCCTATGAGGAAATCCCGGAACCGTTCACAGGCCCATGTGAGGCCCAGGGCCTCCTTCTCTACCTGTGCGTATCGTTGCTCGGTTGGAGTGAGCGACCGAGATGCATAAGCCACGGGCTTCCATTCTTCCTCCCACCTCTGGAGAAGAACGCCCCCCCGAGCCATATGATGATGCATCAGCAGATACTTTGGTGTCTCTGCCTGGGTCGTACATGGCTAGCACAGGAGGAGAAGCTAGAGCTTTCTTTAGCGCTGCAAACGCTGCTGCCTGGTCTACATCCCAGACCCAGCAGTTTTTCTTAGAGAGGAGGTCACGGAGTGGTTTATCTTTTTCCACCAACTGGGGAATAAACTTTCCCAGCTGGTTGACCATACCGAGAAAACTCCTTAACTCACTCACATTTGTGGGCTCTGTCATGTCTGTGATGGCCTCTGTCTTTCTTGGGTCAGGGCGGATGCCTGCAGTTGTGATAATGTGGCCCAGGAAGACGACCTCGCTCTTGGAGAGTTCACACTTGTCCACATTCAGTGTGATGCCTGCTTTTTCCAGTCTTTGTAGCACGGCATGAAGTCGAGCGTCATGCACTTCCTGGTCCCGCCCCCACACCAACAGATCATCGATGTGGCAGACCACACCTTCGAGTCCCTCTGTGATTTCCGCCATCCTGCACTGGAAATGTTTAGGCGCAGAGGCGATGCCAAATGGAAGACGGTTAAAGTGGAACCGCCCGAAGGGTGTTATGAAAGTAGTGTATTTGGCTGATTCCTCTGTTAGTGGAATCTGCCAGAGCCCCATGTTGGCATCCAATTTGTTGAACACTTGAGCTCCAGTAAGCGTTCCCAGGCTCTGTTCCACTGATGGTAGAATGTACTTTTCACGGCACACATACTCATTTAGGCCGGTCAGATCCACACATAACCGCACCTTTTTACTGTCCTTTTTGGGCACGACCACCATGCCGGCACACCAGTCTGTCGGCTCCTCTACCCGGCTGATAACGCCCAGAGCTTCCATGCGCTGGAGCTCTTTTTTAACTTCGCCCACCAGAGGTAATGGAATCCTCCTGGGGGTTTTTACAGAATACGGCACAGCATCTGGCTTGAGCTTGATGGTGTAAGGTTGTTGCAGCCTGCCTAGCCCGCTGCACAGCTTAGGGTAAGTTGTCTTGAGGGTCTCTATGTCTATGCTGTCGACACGGATGAGCAAGCTAAGGGCTTTAATGGCTGGCAACCCAAGCAAAGGCGTGCTCAGGTTTTTGACCACATAGACCTTCTCCATGGTCTGCTTGGCCCCTTTCCTTAACATCAGTCTGGCGAACCCCGACACATCCAGAGGAATCCGTCCTGGGCCAAACAAAGGTTTTTCTGGCCTTTGGAGATCAGGCTGCTGTGTGTTAGAAAAGATGTTGTTAAACTCCGTCTGTGACACAGCGGTGACATCTGCTCCAGTATCGAGTTTAAAGGTGATATTTTTGTCCATTATGTTTATGTCAGCACTCCACGTATTGACATCTGACGTCACAGAGCCCAGAAAGAAACTTTCCTCCTCTTCCTCTATACCGTGAACAGCTTTCCTGCACGGCACACACGCTGGTAGTGACCCTTTTTCCCACAGAAATGGCATTTGGCATCATTGGCAGGGCACTCGTGTTTTGGGTGAGGTGTGCCACCACATTTGTAGCACTGGGAGCCTTTTTGGTTTCTGCTCTGACTGCTGCGTGTCTTTGCTTCATTATATTTAAACTTGTTGAATTTTAGCTTTTCCTTTTGCTGTCTGCCTTTAAATACTCTGTCCACAGAGCACACATCCATCTGTTTTACACCACTGGCTTCACATCTCAGTGTGTTTTGCTGCTTTTTGATTTCCTCTGATTGCCTTGCAATGTTAATGGCTTTTTCCAAGTCTAAGGGCCCGATTTACTAAAGGTTTGCGTGTGTTAAAACGTGTGCAAACTTGACAGCACCCGCAAACCAAAGTGCCAGCTGATCTACTAACAGCGTGCAAAGACGACTGCGTCTCTCAAATGCGCAAAATTGCACACGCAATTCAGTTAGTACTTTTGCCCTGATGAATAATCAATATGGGGCGTACCTGCCAGAACGCGCTAAATACTGGGAGGGGAAGATGCAAATTGCTCCATTTACCACGCGCAATGAGATTTACCAAGCCTGAAAGTAATTGCGCGTATTGTGATTGCGTCTGTATTTAATACGTTCGAAAGGAAGGTGCTAATCTGCTGCTGCCGTTATTGTGGCAAGGAGGCGACATCCAAAATGAAAGAATACGCAGAGAGAGAGTCTTTATTCTGCTGCATGCTATTTTAAAAATGGTTGCACAAGTTTTATTAAAGGCCACTTTTTCTTTAGTTCTTTGCCTTATATCTTTGCCACCTTCTTATTGTGCCCCCCTCCACTCGCCCACAAGCAGGCCAAGCCTTTGTGCCAAAACTTTGTATTTTATTGATTACTTATCTTATTGAACGTGAAATCATCCTTCGTAAATTACATTTAATTAAAACCCGTGCTTATTAATCACAAAACACAGGTTAAACATCATGACCAAATCTGCTCCGTCCCGCTGTGTCAGCATCAGCGCAGAGACTGCAGCTTCGCCTGAATTATGGTTCTGCGTTAAATCGACGGCGTAGCCGACGCGTAGGGTCGCGGTGCGTGTGCGTCGCCGCGTAGCCTACGCCGTCGGTTCTGCGTTGGTGTGACGCGGAACCATAAATCAGCCTTTAGTGTGCGCTCTGTACGCTGTTCTGAACACTTCTCTTCTTTCGGCCATATGATGGTCCCGTCTGTCACACATTTACTGTCAGTGTTTGCTATATAATATATAATATTTGCAATATACTGTGGACATCTGAATAAAAACTTAACTCATAAATAGATGAATCAAAGCGCTCTCCAGCTCTGTGTCTGATGTATTTTTCTCCTCAGATCATGCCGAGCACCGCGGGGTCACGCAAACCCGACCAATTCAATATTAAAATCAAATTCGGTTCTGTGGCCCGTTTTTCTATTTCGTATTTTTGATCTGTGCCTAAAATTAAAATATGAAAAACCAGACGTTTTTCCGTTTTTTGTGTTACCAACTGCATTTATTCTATCGCAGGTTTTCTCCGATATTGCGTTTCTTTTGGTAATGTTTAAATTTCTTTGCTGTAGTTCATGAATGTGTTTATTGCCTCTTCCACTAATATCTCTAACTCCAACTCGTTCAATTTCATTTTGCGCTTGTGACTTGTGTGACTGTGCTTTCCATCCAGACTCTCCATGGCGCAAACATAAGACAAGCAACACCTCATTTAAATACTGCAGTTTGCACCTGTTATCAATTGCGCAGGCAATCTTAGTTGATCACCCGCAAACCACGCAACAACAGCACGCGCAAACTTTTTCAGTGCACACGCAATTTAGTACTCTTTATTTAGGATCTTAGTAAATCGGGCCCTAAGTCTTTTTCCATCTGCATGCGTTCTGAGAGTCGTTTGTCATCCAGCCCAACCACTATCCTGTCTCTGATCAGCTCATCATGCAATGTCCCATAATTGCAGTGCTCTGCTAATGCATACAGAGCAGTGACAAATGCATCGACAGTCTCATTTGGTTCCTGCTTACGCATATTAAAACGCGCACGTTCATAAACAATGTTCTTTTTCACAATGAAGAATGACTGGAAGCCATCTCTTACTTTAGTGTACTGGTGCTGGTCTGCATCACTAAGCTTCAAGCCTCTCAGAACATCATCTGCTTCGTCTCCCATACAGTAAATCAAATTATTCACTTGGTTTTCTTCAGAACTTGCAGATAAGTTACTTGCTTGACGAAATCTTTCAAATCGCCTTATCCATTTTGTCCACTCGTGTGGCTTGGAAAAGTCGAAGGGCTCTGGTGGCTGAATGCTGAACGTCGCGCTGGGTGTGTTAGCCATCCTGCTAGCTCCTTCCCCACTGTGCTCGTCTTCTCCGTCACTCATTTGATTTGCTCACCAAACTCCTCTTTTCCCTTCCAGGTGGACCTCTGCTTGTTACTTGTTCACTTCTGACACCATGTCGTGTTCTTAAAGCAGCATTGAAGCAGTAATTATCTCCAGACCAACTGTGCAGTACGAACTCTGTTTATTGAACTCTTGCTCGGCAGCCAACTCAGTCAATACAATACAGCCTGGCGCCACAGCGCCCCCTCATGGTAACATGTATCAAGAACTCCCATAGAAATAAACCATATTATTAATCAACATACAATAATACCACAGAACCGACATCATGGATGTAACAAAAGTGTAAAACCTGTTTTATAAAGTCCAGATACGGTGGTGACCCACATGGACCTGATGACAAAGTTGATATTTGAAGAAACACTTCTCTGATGAGACTGGAACATGTTTTACTTTCTGTTCAGGTTGAGGTGGTGCGGTCTGTCAGAGATCAGCTGTTCTTCTCTGGTCTCAGCTCTGAAGTCCAACCCCTCCCATCTGAAACATCTGGACCTGAGTGTGAACGAGGACCTGCAGGATTCAGGAGTGAAACATCTGTGTGGATTTCTGGAGAGTCCAGACTGCAGACTGGAGAAACTGGAGTAAGACATGTTTTAGTTGTGTGTTCAGATGAATCTGATGTGAAAGTTGTGTTGACACTAACCTGCAGACATCAGGCTGATCTTCTACTGATCCACACTGACCATCTGACTGCTCTGAGTTCTTCTTCTCTGCTTTAGTTTCATCTTAAACTTCCTCTTCTGATTTATTACATAAAACTAAACATGTGAATGTGTCAGACAGGAACAAATGAAGAACCAGAGATGTGTCTGAACCTGGAATAAAACATCTGAACAAACATGAATTAACTTTACAGCTAATACGTTCAGAAATGTCATCCAGATGTTAATAAACTGAGAGAGTCTGACAGACAATAGTGGACAGACTGAATGTGTAGTCGTCCAATATATGAGTTATAGAGCTCATTTACTAAATAACTTCTTACTGTGGATGAAATCAGTCAAACCAACGTTGGCTTCCTTTGACTAACATTACATTTTATTTCAACAAATACAAGTTTACCAAATATAAAACTCTAAACATGGAAAAAAAAAAAATGTCTGTGTTTTTAATATTATTCTTTAATATATCTGTTAAGATCGTTTCATTCAGGTGAAATCAAGACATAAGGTGCAACAAATAATGTCTTTTTATGGTTTTCAGTGTGTAAAACTAAATATAAATACATGTGTGTTGAAGTAAGTAAACTGAAATAAAGCTGCTGTCTAGACGATGAGTTTCCTTCATCAGCAACAAAACATCCAACAAGAACATCAGAAACTTTGTGTTGAAGAAAACATTTGAACAAATTCAAATTTTTAATGCATTCAAATGCATTGATCACAGTAAAAAGTGGAGGTGCCACAATTTAATTCAGTTAATTGAAGATAAAAACACAAGTAATTGGAACCAAGTAAATAAGATTAAACATGAGCATTCAGCTTCAAGTAGTGAAGCTAAAAACCAAATATTTGTTACTTGTGCTGCCCCCCCCTTCTCCTCCCTTTTCTCTCTTTTGTCCATGTTGCAGCATCCTTTGCCGGACACCGGAACCTGCAGTGTGGGAGTGAGGGGGGCAGGGTAACGGCCCCTTTTGGGCGGGGGAGAAGGTTCGTCCCTCAAGACTCCTCTCCCTGGCCCTGCCCCTTTTCAACCTTTCCCCGACCCTGCACCCCAACCTGGGACTTGATGATTGGGCCGGAGCTTCGGGAGCTGCGTGCTGGCCTGCGGTCCCCACCCCTGGTCATCCCGTTGCTGCTTCCACCTGCCTGCTGTGCTGCTGACGTCCCTGACCCACCAGTCTGGCCCTCGGCAGGAGGGTCCCCCCTTATGAGACTGGTCCTGCTCAAGGTTTCTTCCTCCTAAAGGGGAGTTTTTCCTTGCCACTGTTTGGCTTAAGGTTTTTCTCCCACTAGGGGAGTTTTTACCTGCCATTGTTTATGTAATAACTGCTCGGGGGTCATGTTCTGGGTATGGGTCTCTGGAAAGCGTCTAGAGACAACTTTGTTGTATTAGACGCTATATAAATAAAATTGAATTGAATTCAATTCAAATATCCAAGCCAGAAATCAGGGAGTGGTTCTGACTCAGACCTGAACAGCCACATTAAGACAGTAGTGAAGTCAGTTATCACTTAACAGCTTCCATCATGATCACAGCGGCCAAACAAACCGTAACCACAGCTGCTACACATGACGCTGGTGACGTTTCTGTCCATAATGAGACGTTCTGAAGCCTAAATGTCCCTTTCTCTCCGTTTACCAGCAAATCTCCACTTTGGCCGGAGTTTTCAGGAATGATGGTTTTTGGAGACTTTGAGCTTCGTTTTGGTGTAAACGAACGGCTAAAACTCATGAAAACCCCAGCGTTGTTGCTGCGTGTAAACGAGGCCTCAGACCTGGACAGGTTGGACTGACGGCTACAGGTGGAGCGTCAAAGTGATCGTCCTGACAGGAAGTGTCTTAGATCCTCCCGTGGGTTTAATTCACAAATGTCCTTTAATCAAGCAGATCATTAGTTGTTCAAGCAAAGACTTTTCAAGTGCAAGCGATACAGAACCTGATGTTTAGTTTCACACAGACTTAGGAATTTGTTGAATTAGTCTGATAAATATACAGAATTCAATCATTCTTATCTTTAACTAAAAGTAAGATATTAACTGATAAACTCAGTTGTAACAGAATTATTAGGTGTTTGTGTAACAAGTACACTACCCTGTTTAAAGGTAGTTCCAGTTAATGCTCGGCAAAATTATCCCTTGGCTAGAATCAGAAGGCCCAGGTAAACTCGGGAGTGGAGAGTAAGACACTGAATGCAGCTGTAGTTTAGTAAACCAAAATTTATATAAATGCAAAAAATAGAAAATACAAATGGCCATTCACAACAAAGCATTCACAATATATACAGTTCCCTTCATTAATGTTTGCAGCGCCTAGTTCCATCCATTTCCATAAAGGAAAAATTCACTCACTGATACTAGTGAGGCTCGTACACAGTGCAACGACCCAATAATTGAATGTCCAACTGGGGGGAAAAAAAATAGAAGTCCGTGTTGGTAGATGAGTATGTAAAAAATTAAGGTGTAGGTCGTGCAGGTGTGGCAAGAGTTAGGGGGGAAAAAGCGGCTGCAAAATGGAGCCTCCTACCAGCCCGACCAGAGCAGTGGAGGTTCAGTAGGTTCCTCAGTCCTCAGGCTTTGTGCCCAGGCTAGGGCTCTAGCTCACCATCAACCTGGCCTGAATAAAAACAGGACCAATTAAATATCTTGTGTGCACACAAATCAAATTTCTAATAATACATTATAAAATAAATAATGTATATTCAAATGCTGTACAGTATATTCATAATCTTGACATAAATTAATATGAATAATAACACAATATTTGTTATATTAAATTATTCTTCAGTCATCACAGCATCACAAACATCCAGAATCAATATGCAGGATTGTACAGATGATTACCTGGACTGCATGGAAATGCACTGAAAATAAGACATTAACAAAAGAAAAACTTTTAAATAGTTTGTATTTCATGTGGAAGGACACATCAAAAGACTTGGCAGTATGCTTAAGCTGCACAAACAATATTAGTTTAACTCACCAATTCTGGGTTTTAAATCAGTGATACGGTTCGGCATTCACCCGCTCTGTGGCTCCGGCAGTCGGCTCCTATGTTTAGAACCGTGATCGCATGAGTTTTGAGAGGTACCGGTTAGGTTAAGCTATAAAAAACAGGTTTGGCTCAACTCAGCAATTCTGGGTTTTAAATCAGTGATAGTCGACATCTAAGCGCTTCAGCAACCAAATCTTCAACGTGTTTCTCTCCCCAATCCAAACAAACAATTCCTCAGCGTGCGCCTCTCCCCCTCCCGCACCCGTCACACGGCTTAAACAGGTGTTGACGGAAGTGACGCAATGACGTCCGGCAAACGTACCAAAATAAAAGTCTTTCAAAATAAGAGTTTCAAAATAAGTTTTTTCCAATCGGGTTACATTTGCAAGTTAGGTCAAATTATAAATGACACATTACTAAAAGTAAAGTATTTTAATATGTTCTGCTGTCAGAAAACATCATTTTAACTCTTTATAACATACAAGGATCATTATGATAAAAAGCTCAGGAATCCTGCATAAATGATATAAAACTGGACACATGATATAAAGTCCAGCAGTTCTCCACAGATCCATTCTGGTGTTAATAATTGTTGCTAGATCAGCTTCTGATCTCTAAACTGCTGCTTTGAACAATATTTGAAAATCAACACTAATCAAAAGGATTGGTGTGTATGTTGGTGTTTTCATCTTAATCTAGTGTCAGACTTGGACCAGAAAAGCTCAGGATGTTCAGTAAAGGTGAACATGTCAGAGGAACAACCAGGAACCCACATCATGGATGTAACAAAAGTGTAAAAGCTGTTTTATAAAGTCCAGATACGGTGGTGACCCACATGGACCTGATGACAACGTTGATATTTGAAGAAACACTTCTCTGATGAGACTGGAACATGTTTTACTTTCTGTTCAGGTTGATGTACTGTGGTCTGTCAGAGATCAGCTGTTCTTCTCTGGTCCCAGCTCTGAAGTCCAACCCCTCCCATCTGAAACTTCTCGACCTGGATAACAACAAGCTGCAGGATTCAGGAGTGAAACATCTGAGTGGATTTCTGGAGAGTCCAGACTGCAGACTGGAGACTCTGAGGTCAGACATGTTTTAGTTGTGTGTTCAGATGAATCTGATGTGAAAGTTGTGTTGACACTAACCTGCAGACATCAGGCTGATCTTCTACTGATCCACACTGACCATCTGACTGCTCTCAGTTCTTCTTCACTGCTTTAGTTTCATCTTAAACTTCCTCTTCTGATTCATTACATAAAACTAAACATGTGAATGTGTCAGACAGGAACAAATGAAGAACCAGAGATGTGTCTGAACCTGGAATAAAACATCTGAACAAACATGAATTAACTTTACAGCTAATACGTTCAGAAATGTCATCCAGATGTTAATAAACTGAGAGAGTCTGACAGACAATAGTGGACAGACTGAATGTGTAGTCGTCCAATATATGAGTTATAGAGCTCATTTACTAAATAACTTCTTACTGTGGATGAAATCAGTCAAACCAACGTTGGCTTCCTTTGACTAACATAACATTTTATTTCAACAAATACAAGTTTACCAAATATAAAACTCTAAACATGGAAAAAAAAAAAATGTCTGTGTTTTTAATATTATTCTTTAATATATCGGTTAAGATCGTTTCATCCAGGTGACATAAAGACATAAGGTGCAACAAATAATGTCTTTTTATGGTTTTCAGTGTGTAAAACTAAATATAAATACATGTGTGTTGAAGTTAGTAAAGTGAAATAAAGCTGCTGTCTAGACGATGAGTTTCCTTCATCAGCAACAAAACATCCAACAAGAACATCAGAAACTTTGTGTTGAAACTATGTCGTCACTCAATCAACTTTTTCAGAGAAAATGTTTGAAAAAATTCCCAAACAGACAAATATGTACTGATTGATGAAGAAATGTCTCCTTAAAAACATGGAAATTATGAATATTGTTCATTTATTCATCGTTTATGGAAGAAAACATTTTAACAAATTCAAATTTTTAATGCGTTGAAATGCATTGATCATATTAAAAAGTGGAGGTGCCACAATTTAATTCAGTTAATTAAAGATATAAACAGAAATTAAAGTTGCAAGCAGCGATGAACGGGCCCTCGCACTCATGGCCACCGTCCCCCATAAGCATATCAGAAAAGACACCACCCACGACTTCCTATGTCAAACCATTAAAAAGTTATAGCAGAAAATCGGGACAACCAATCAGAAGAAGGCGCTAATTTTCACCAATTATGGTCAAGGACTAAATACTGAGTCCCATGACACCACCCACGACTCTCTATGTCAAACCATTCAAAAGTTATGGCAGATAAAAGTATTCTAGGGGGCGCTGTTGAGCCGTTAGGCCACGCCCATTAATGCAAACCATGAAATATTAAATGTATCGCCAAGTCTGGCTTGCATGCAAAATTTGGTGACTTTTGGGGAACTATCAAATATGGACCAATCAGATGAAGGTGGGTGCGCTTGTTGGTGTCTAGCGTCGCCACGGTAACACTTTTGAAAGAGAAAAGTAATGCGTGTAGTCGCAGGATTGGGACGCACATTTTGATGTATAACACACTTGGGTGCACATTACGGTTCGGGCCGTATTAACTGCCGAAGGAATGGCATAAATTTCGTCAAAATGACACGACTAATTCAATATGGCTGACATTCTGTTCGGTTTCGGGCATGATGCCAAGAGACTTTTCTTTAAGCTGGGCCATGATACAGGTGTGTACCAATTTTCGTGCATGTACGTCAAACCGTATTGTGGGGCTTGAGGCACAAATTTTTCAAGGGGGCGCTGTTGAGCCATTTTGCCACGCCCATTAATGCAAACCATTAAATATCACATTTTTCGCCAGGCCTGACTTGCATGCAAAATTTGGTGACTTTTTGGGCACGTTTAGGGGGGCAAAAAGGCCTTCCTTTCGTCAGAAGAAGAAGAAGAAGAAGAAGAAGAAGAAGAAGAAGAAGAAGAAGAAGAAGAAGAAGAAGAAGAAGAAGAAGAAGAAGAAGAAGAAGAAGAAGAAGAAGAAGAAGAAGATTTTTTTTGATTTTTACAAACACAATTTATTTACAGTTTCAAAGGATACAGTTCACATCACATGTCATAAAGTGCTGAAGTGCCTAAACAATACAGAATACCCAATAAATAAATGGCTACATCAGCATTCAGTCTTGAAGGAAAAGTGCAAAGTGCAGTTCTTTATTTACAACATTACACAGGACATTATTGTAACACCAAATGTTCCTAAAACAATCCAAATCATTCATCATTTTATAAAAATTGAATTCCAGTTTCAGTCTGCATCTGGTGTTGCAGCGCCACACTGAGGCGGCCTCCTGAACTGCCCTGTCCTCTATTCTGTTCTTCCTGGATATATAAATCGCCATCTTGGCTTCACCAGAAATAAAATTCAGTAGTTGCCACTTTTTCTGACTTCTCTTCCTGTATCCTGCACCATAAATAAAATTTGTGTTGCAAAAGGTTTCATTAAAAAGACTAAAAACAGTGGTTAAAAGAGTGAAGAACTGTGAAAGTCTCTTACACTCACTAAAAACATGGAAAACCGTCTCGTGAAGGTGACAGAAAGGGCACTGGTTTGACACAGCAGGATTTATAACAGAGATGAAGGCATTGGTGGCGATGGCTCCGTGTAAAATCCTCCACTGGAGGTCGGCTGTTCTCTTCTTCAGGGGAGGTTTGTACAAAATTCTCCACTGCGGACTCTCTCCATCTCCTCCCAGCTTGTCAGTCCATACAGTGGACGCCCTGTCACACAGTCCTTTTTTGTTGACAGCTTTCACACAGTTTCTGTACATGATTTTTCTGTCGGCTGTGTGAAAGCTGAGCCACTGAGGGTCGTTCAGGAGAGGTCCTTCCAGTTCTCCGAATTGGGGACTTATTAAGACCTCCGGGAATGGGTCCCTGTGATCAGGTTCAGTCCCTCTGCTGTAGTCCATCAGGAGGCTTCTCTCCCTCCCAGAGAGCCTCTGCCTCCACAGCTCCAGAATCCTCTGAGTTACCCTGGTGGACTGGATTCCCAGCAGAGAGCCCACCGCCTGAGAGTCTGACAGCGCCGGTCCTGCGGTGTCCACCAGCTGTTTCAGGACTATGGTCTTGGTCCTGCACAGCGCTGCCGTCAGCCCAGGCACAGCTCCACTGCATTCATCCAGCCTGGCTCCATGAACCAATGGCTGTCTCAACAACCAGAACAGAGAGTTAGAGCTTTTTCCTGAATCACATTTAAAAAGGGCCCATGATTTAAAAACACCCTGATAAAATGGAGGTAACCCATTTAACCTTAAAAATTTAAAATCGGTTAAAAACAGAGCAGCATCCAGTCCCAAGTTACTCACACGCCTGAGTATGCAGCCGGCCACTTCTCTCCACACCAGATCTGCCGGCCCTGACAAAAACCTCTGAATGAACTGTAGTCTGAAGGTGGCAGTTCTGCTGGCCAAGTGGATGAGGCCCTGTCCCCCCTCCTCTCTGGGTAAAAAAAGCACCCCCTGTGGCACCCAGTGAAAGCCATCCCAGAAAAAGTTGACAAGCTTTGCTTGGATCTGGGCTAAAAGACCTGATGGAGGATCCATGCAGGCTAAACGGTGCCAAAGCAGGGAGGCCACAAGATTGTTCAGCACAAGAACCCTGCCTCGATACGACATCTGAGGGAGCAGCCATTTCCAGTTTTTCAGTTTAGCTTCAACTTTTTCAGTGACGCCCTCCCAGTTCCTCCGGATCATAGCCTCGTTCCCGAGGAAGACGCCGAGGTACTTAAGGCCGTCTGTTTTCCAGGTCAGACCCCGAGGAAGAACTGGGAGACCGTCACGCCAACTACCGACAGCAAGAGCTTCACTCTTGCTCCAATTCACCCTCGCTGCAGACAGAGTGTTGAAAGAAACTGTTAAATTAGATAAAATGTCAATATCATTTTGGTTTTTAATTAAAACAATAACATCATCCGCGTAAGCAGATAAAATTATGTTTTCATTAAAACCAGGTAAAATCAGGCCACGGATTCTTGTGCGGATCTTGCAGAGGAGGGGTTCTAGGGAGAGTGCGTAGAGCATCCCAGACAGAGCGCAGCCCTGCCGGATGCCTCTACGCACCCCGAAAGGAGCACACAGACTGCCATTAAACTTCAGTACACTCTCAATGTCACTATATAACACCCGGATCTTGGCAATGAAACCAGTGCTGAACCCAAACTTCCCCATGGTTTTCCAGAGGAAGCCGTGCTCAACACGGTCAAATGCCTTTTCCTGATCTAGCGAAATGAGACCAGTATTTATACCCAATGAGCTAGAGACCTCCAAAACATCTCGAATTAGGTAGACATTGTCTACCATGGACCTGCCGGGCACACAGTAGGTCTGATCCCGGTGGATGACCTGCTCCATAGCTTCTCTAAGCCTGTTGGCCAAAGCCTTGGACAGGATCTTGTAATCTGTGCACAACAGTGACACGGGGCGCCAGTTCTTGATGTCCTGCAGATTCCCTTTTTTTGGCAGCAGGGCAACAACAGCCCTGCGACAGGACAGTGGCAGAGAACCTGAGGTCAGACTGTCATTAAACACCTCTAGGATGTCAGGTGCTAAAATACCCCAGAAGGCTTTATAGAATTCGACAGTCAGGCCATCGATGCCAGGAGACCGCCGTCCCTGCATACCCTGCAGAGCGGCGTGTAGCTCCTCCATCTGCAGTGGCCTGTCCAGCTGTGAGTTGGTCTCCTCAGAGACCAGAGGCAGTTCACCACAGAACCCCTCAAACCGATCATCATCCTCCACATACTCGCTGGTATAGAGGGATGAATAAAACTCGACAGCTCGCCTTCTGATCTGACCAGGTTCAGTGAGCTCCTGCCCCGTGTCAGAGAGCAGAGAGTGGATCACTTTTCTCTGTCCATGCTTCTTCTCCATGCCAAAGAAGAAGCTAGAGGGAGCATCCATTGCTGTGATGTTCTGGACCCGGGACCGGACCAGTGAACCCTGTACCCTGGTGTCCAGCAGGTTGGCTAAAGCCATTTTTTTGGACTTGAGGATTTCAATATATCCTCGATTTCCTGTGGAAGCACTCATTGTTTCCAGCTCCACAATCTCAGTCTCCAGGTCTTTCATAGACCGACAGATGTCACGTGTGACATTGAGAGTATACTGCTGACACAAAAGCTTTATTTCAGTCTTACCATGGTCCCACCACTGCCTAAGACATGTAAAATCAGCTTTCCTGTGTCTAAAACCAGTCCAAAAAAATCTAAAAGCCTCGCTAAAACCTTTGTCAAATGTTAAAACTGAATTAAAATGCCAGTATGCACTCTTAGGTAAAATGTTTTTTATGGTAACATGACATAAAACCAAAGAATGGTCCGTAAAACCAGCTGGCATAATTTTACACAGCTTAAAAACATTAAAATGGTGCTTAAAACAATAAAAACGATCAAGTCTGGCTAAGGAGATTCTGTCCTCTCTCAGGTGGGACCATGTGTACTGTTTGCAGTCTGTGTGCATCCTTCGCCACACATCCACTAGCCCGTGGGAGTAGACCAGCTGCTTCAGAGTGTGTTGGGAGGCTGGATGAGGCTCTGCATGATTACGGTCTAAAAGCTCGTACTCGGTACAGTTAAAATCCCCACCCAAGAATAAAAAATCCTCCGACCCACAGCAATTCAGTCTAGTGTTGACTTTTTCTAGAAAGCTCTTCCTCTCTGTACCGTTTGTTGGAGCATAAATATTCATAAAAAACAGTGTGTGGTGTTCAAACTGTGCCTTTACTAAAAGACACCTCCCCTTCACCACATGCTCGACCTCCAGGGACGATGGAGTAAAGTTCCGAGAGAACAGGAAGGCCACTCCACCGCTGAGTGTGGTGTTGTGGCTCAAAGCCACCTCTCCTTCCCACTCTTTGTTCCAGTCCACCTCATTGCCTTCATCGCTGTGTGTTTCTTGTAAAAACAATACATCAATATTTTTCATCCTTGCTGTGTCAAACACCAGTGCCCTTTTCCTTGCCTCTCTGGCACCATTCACGTTTAACGTCCCCACTCTAAAAGAATCCATTATGATGGAGATGTTAAAAGCAAAGACAGTAAAAGAGATAAATAAAAGTAAAACCAACAGCTTCAACATCATTAAAAACCGAGTTGCTTTCTCACCTTAAGCATTTGTTTCCTCAGTCTAAAAATTTCCTGATCAGTGAGATCTGATGTAGCTCGGTTTTTAATGACACGTTTCGCTGAGTTATAAAAAATGAGCTTGTCAGGAAAATGCTGCTCTATATCCAGGCCTTTCATGCCTTTTGTCTGCTGCAGGAACGCCTTAAACATGGTTTCAGAGTATAGTTTCTTGTCCTGACTGGCAGTCATCTGACTGCAGGACATGTCACTGCAATCAGATATGCAGCCTTCACTGTCGCTGCTGTCTGCAGCACTCGGTTTTGCCCACAGCCGACCAGTCTTACAGCCCAAAACATCCTTCTGCGTATTTTTACGCTTACTGCGCCGTTTTAAAGGATGAGGAGCACAGACCTCCATGACCTCAGCCTCAGTAGCTGCACCGCCCTCACACAACTCGCCAGGCACTTTACTGGTTTCGCCCAGCTCACCTGTTATTTTTTCTGTTTCACCCAACTCACCAGTCACTTCACCGGTTTCACCCAGCTCACCTGTTATTTTTTCTGTTTCACCCATTACTTTACCAGTTTCACCCAGCTCACCTACCTCACCCAGCACACTTGTCACCTCACCCAACTCACTTGTCACCTCACCCAGCACACTTGTCACCTCACCCAACTCACTTGTCACCTCACCTGGTTCAGTCAGCTCAGGTCCAAGCCCACCTGTCACCTCAGCTGCCATTTCACCACCTTCACCTGCTCCACTCTCCCTCTCACCACTCACATCAGAACGACCACTGTCATGGCTCTGTTCCTTCTCCACCTGTTCCTTCTCCACCTGATTCTCAACCACCAGAGCGGATGAAGCCGCGGGGGGGTCCGACCCAGACAGAGCGCCTGAGTCAGCTCCCCCCACAGCCCCACCCTCCTCCGCGGCACCAGGACTCCGCCGCCGCACAGCAGGAGCCGGCCGCTCGGCGGCGGCCGTCGCCGTCCCCCCCGCCGAGCCGGCGCGGTTAGGACAGGCCTTAATGAGGTGTCCCTCCTCACCACAGCCAAAACACTTCACGAGAGAGGAAGTCGCAAACAAAACATAATCAAAGTCGTCCACACGAACAAAGAAACGATAATTAAACTCTTCAGTCTTGTTATTCAGAATCATGAAGAGCTGTCTCCGGTAAGAAACAACATGTTTTAAAAGTGGTGACTTACAACCAGATAAGATCTTTTTTAATGGTGATATCACCTTACCGTGCCGAGACAGCTCTCGAACCAGGAACTCATCGCTGATGAATGGAGGAACGTTTGACAGTGTGATTTTAGTTGCTGGCTGCGTCAGCGGCAGCACGGGCTCAAACAGCCCATTCACAGTGATGCCCTTCTCCACCAAACATTTCACCTGCTCCTCCTTCTCCAAAAACAAAACCACAGCTTTGTTCATGCGGGCAGCAGACATGACCGAGCTGTGCCCGATGATCTCCCCCACAGCCAAAGCCACCTCCTCCACGCTGCACGGAGAGCCGGCACCGACTTTGATGCCATGCTTCCGAGACAGCTTGGAGAAGCCACTGGCAGCCATTTTGGCTTCGAGTGGTCCTCCAGCCAGACAAAGCCTGGCTGGCAAAAACACACAAAAACAACTACAAACTTAAATAAAACTAACCAAACACAACACTAAACAACTGACACAAACACCACTAACAAAACATGAAAGAACAAAGGACAGAAAATAGAAAAATCTACCATCCACTCTCAGCTCTTCCACTCACACTCCTCTCACAGGAAGAAGAAGAAGAAGAAGAAGAAGAAGAAGAAGAAGAAGATTTTTTTTTGATTTTTACAAACACACTTTATTCACATTGTCACAGGATACAGTTCACATAGTATATCATAAAGTGCTAAAAGTGCCTAGACAAAACAGAATATCCAATACAGAAATAAATAAATGGCTACATCAGCATTCACTCTTGAAGTAAAAGTGCAAAGTGCAGTTCATTATTTAAAACATTACAAAGGACATTATCATAACACCAGAGGTTCCTAAAAACATTCAAGTCATTCATTAATTTGTAAAAATTGAATTCCAGTCTCAGTCTGCATCTGGTGTTGCAGCGCCACACTGAGGCGGCCTCCTGAACTGCTCTGTCCTCTATTTTGTTCTTTCTGGATACATAGATTGCCATTTTTGCCTCACCAGAAATAAAATTCAGTAGTTGCCACTTTCTTTGATTGTTTCTCCTGTATCCTGCACCATAAATAAAAATTGCGTTGCAAAAAGTTTCATTAAAAAGACTAAAAACAGTGGTTAAAAGAGTGAAGAGCTGTGAAAGTCTCTTACACTCACTAAAAACATGGAAAACCGTCTCGCGAAGGTGACAGAAAGGGCACTGGTTTGACACAGCAGGATTAATAACAGAGATGAAGGCATTTGTGGCGATGGCTCCGTGTAAAATCCTCCACTGGAGGTCGGCTGTTCTCTTCTTGAGGGGAGGTTTGTACAAGACTCTCCACTGTGGACTCTCTCCATCTCCTCCCAGCTTGTCAGTCCATACAGTGGACGCCCTGTCACACAGTCCTTTTTTGTTGACAGCTTTCACACAGTTTCTGTAGATGATTTTCCTGTCGGCTGTGTGCAAGCTGAGCCACTGAGGGTCGTTGAGGAGAGGTCCATCCAGTTCTCCAAATTGGGGACTTATTAAGACCTCCGGGAATGGGTCCCTGTCATCAGGTTCAGTCCCTCCGCCGTAGTCCATCAGGAGGCTTCTCTCCCTCCCAGAGAGCCTCTGCCTCCACAGCTCCAGAATCCTTTGGGTTATCCTGGTGGACTGGATGCCCAGCAGAGAGCCCACCGCCTGAGAGTCTGACAGCGCCGGCCCCGCGGTGTCCACCAGCTGTTTCAGGATCAGGTGTTGATCCTGCACAGCGCTGCCGTCAGCCCAGGCACAGCTCCACTGCAGACATCCAGCCTGGCTCCATGAACTAGTGGTTCTCTCAACAACCAGAACAGAGAGTTAGAGCTTTTTCCTGAATCACATTTAAAAAGGGCCCATGATTTAAAAACACCCTGATAAAAAGGAGGTAACCCATTTAACTTTAAAAATTTTAAATCGGTTAAAAACAGAGCAGCATCCAGTCCCAAGTTACTCACACGTCTCAGTGTACAGCTGGCCACTTCTCTCCACACCAGATCTGCCGGCCCTGCCAAAAACCTCTGAATAAACTGTAGTCTGAAGGTGGCAGTTCTGCTGGCCAAGTGGATGAGGCCCTGTCCCCCCTCCTCTCTGGGTAAAAACAGCACCCCCTGTGGCACCCAGTGAAAGCCATCCCAGAAAAAGTTGACAAGCTTTGCTTGGATCTGGGCTAACAGACCTGATGGAGGATCCATGCAGGCTAAACGGTGCCAAAGCAGGGAGGCCACAAGATTGTTCAGCACAAGAACCCTGCCTCGATATGACATCTGAGGGAGCAGCCATTTCCAGTTTTTTAGTTTGGCTTCAATTTTTTCAGTGACGCCCTCCCAGTTCCTCCGGACCGTAGCCCCGTTCCCGAGGAAGACGCCGAGGTACTTAAGGCCGTCAGTTTTCCAGGACAGACCATGGGGAAGAACTGGGAGACCGTCACGCCAATTACCAACAGCAAGAGCTTCACTCTTGCTCCAATTCACCCTCGCTGAAGACAAAGTGTTGAATAAAACTGTTAAATTACATAAAATGTCAATATCATTTTGGTCTCTAATTAAAACAATAACATCATCCGCGTAAGCAGATAAAATTATGTTTTTACTAAAACCAGGTAAAATCAGGCCACGGATTCTTGTGCGGATCTTGCAGAGGAGGGGTTCCAGGGAGAGTGCGTAGAGCATTCCAGACAGAGCGCAGCCCTGCCGGATGCCTCTACGCACCCCGAAAGGAGCACACAGACTGCCATTAAACTTCAGTACACTCTCAATGTCACTATATAACACCTGGATCTTGGCAATGAAACCAGTGCTGAACCCAAACCTCCCCATGGTTTTTCAGAGGAAGCCGTGCTCAACACGGTCAAATGCCTTTTCCTGATCTAGCGAAATGAGACCAGTATTTATACCCAATGAGCTAGAGACCTCCAAAACATCTCGAATTAGGTAGACATTGTCTACCATGGACCTGCCGGGCACACAGTAGGTCTGATCCCGGTGGATGACCTGCTCCATAGCTTCTCTAAGCCTGTTGGCCAAAGCCTTGGACAGGATCTTGTAGTCAGTGCACAACAGTGACACGGGGCGCCAGTTCCTGATATCCTGCAGATTGCCCTTTTTTGGCAGCAGGGAAACAACAGCCCTCCGACAGGACAGTGGCAGAGAACCTGAGGTCAGACTGTCATTAAACACCTCTAGAATGTCAGGTGCCAAAACACTCCAGAAGGCTTTGTAGAACTCTACAGTCAGGCCATCGATGCCAGGAGACCGCCGTCCCTGCATACCCTGCAGAGCGGCATGTAGCTCCTCCATCTGCAGTGGCCGGTCCAGCTGTGAGTTGGTCTCCTCAGAGACCTGAGGTAGTTCACTGCAGAACCCCTCGAACAGAGCATCCTCCTCTACATACTGGCTGGTATAGAGGGATGAATAAAACTGCACAGCTCGCCTTCTTATCTGACCAGGTTCAGTGAGCTCCTGCCCCGTGTCAGAGAGCAGAGAGTAGATCACTTTCCTCTGTCCATGCTTCTTCTCCAGGCCAAAGAAGAAGCTAGAGGGAGCATCCATCGCTATGATGTTCTGGACCCGGGACCGGACCAGTGCACCCTGTACCCTGGTGTCCAGCAGGTTGGCTAAAGCCATTTTTTTGGACTTGAGGATCTCAATATATCCTCGATTTCCTGTGGAAGCACTCATTGTTTCCAGCTCCACGATCTCAGTCTCCAGGTCTTTCATAGATCGACAGATGTCACGTGTGACATTGAGAGTATACTGCTGACACAAAAGCTTTATCTCAGTCTTACCATGGTCCCACCACTGCCTAAGACATGTAAAATCAGCTTTCCTGTGTCTAAAACCAGTCCAAAAAAATCTAAAAGCCTCGCTAAAACCTTTGTCAAATGTTAAAACTGAATTAAAATGCCAGTATGCACTCTTAGGTAAAATGTTTTTTATGGTGACATGACATAAAACCAAAGAATGATCCGTAAAACCAGCTGGCATTATTTTACACAGCTTAAAAACATTAAAATGGTGCTTAAAACAATAAAAACGATCAAGTCTGGCCAAGGCGATTCTATCCTCTCTCAGGTGGGACCATGTGTACTGTCTGCAGTCTGTATGCATCCTTCGCCACACATCCACCAGCCCGTGGGAGTAGACCAGCTGCTTCAGAGCGTGTTGGGAGGCTGGATGAGGCTCTGCATGATTACGGTCTAAAAACTCGTACTCGGTACAGTTAAAATCCCCACCCAAGAATAAAAAATCCTCCGAGCCACAGCAATTCAGTCTAGTGTTGACTTTTTCTAGAAAGCTCTTCCTCTCTGCACCGTTTGTTGGAGCATAAATATTCGTAAAAAACAGTGTGTGATGTTCAAACTGTGCCTTGACTAAAAGACACCTCCCCTTCACCACATGCTCGACCTCCAGGGACGATGGAGTAAAGTTCCGAGAGAACAGGAAGGCCACTCCACCGCTGAGTGTTGTGTTGTGGCTCAAAGCCACCTCTCCTTCCCACTCTTTGTTCCAGTCCACCTCATTGCCTTCATCGCTGTCTGTTTCTTGTAAAAACAATACATCAATATTTTTCATCCTTGCTGTGTCAAACACCAGTGCCCTCTTCCTTGCCTCTCTGGCACCATTCACATTCAACGTCCCCACTCTAAAAGAATCCATTATGATGGAGATGTTAAAAGCAAAGACAGTAAAAGAGATACATAAGAGTAAAACCAACAGCTTCAACATCATTAAAAACCGAGTTGCTTTCTCACCTTAAGCATCTGTTTTCTTAGTCTAAAAATTTCCTGATCAGTGAGATCTGATGTAGCTCTGTTTTTAATGACATGTCTTGCTGATTTGTAAAAAATTAGCTTGTCAGGAAAATGCTGCTCTATATCCAGGCCTTTCATGCCTTTTGTCTGCTGCAGGAACGTTTTGAACATGGTTTCAGAGTAGAGTTTCTTTTCCTGACTGGCAGTCATCTGACTGCACGACATGTCACTGCAGTCAGATATGCAGCCTTCACTGTCGCTGCTGTCTGCAGCACTCGGTTTTGCCCACAGCCGACCAGTCTTACAGCCCACAACTTCCTTCTGGGTATTTTTGCGCTTACTGCGCCGTTTTAAAGGATGAGGATCACACACCTCCATGACCTCAGCCTCAGTAGCTGCACCAGCCTCACACAACTCACCAGGCCCTTTACCGGTTTCACCCAGCTCACCTGTTATTTTTTCTGTTTCACCCAACTCACCAGTCACTTTACCGGTTTCACCCAGCTCACCTGTTATTTTTTCTGTTTCACCCATTACTTTACCAGTTTCACCCAGCTCACCTACCTCACCCAGCACACTTGTCACCTCACCCAGCACACTTGTCACCTCACCCAGCTCACTTGTCACCTCACCTGCTTCAGACAGCTCAGGTCCAAGCCCACCTGTCACCTCAGCTGCCATTTTACCACCTTCACCTGCTCCACTCTCCTTCTCACCACTCACCTCAGAACAACCACCGTCCCTGCTCTGCTCCTTCTCCACCTGTTCCTTCTCCACCCGACTCTCAACCACCGGAGCGGATGAAGCCGCGGGGGGGTCCGACCCAGACGGAGCGTCTGAGTCAGCTCCCCCCACAGCCCCACCCTCCTCCGCGGCACCAGGACTCCGCCGCGCAGCAGGAGCTGGCCGCTCGGCCGCCGTGGCAGGGCCCCCACCGGAGCCCTGCGGAGCCGAGCCGGCGCGGTTAGGACAGGCCTTAATGAGGTGTCCCCCCTCACCACAGCCGAAACACTTCACCAGGGAAGAAGTCGCAAACAGAACATAATCAAAATCGTCCACTCGAACAAAGAAACGATAATTAAATTCCTCCGTCTTGTTATTTAGGATCATAAAGAGCTGTCTACGGTAGGATACAACATGTTTTAGTAAAGGTGACTTGCAACCAGACAAGATCTTTTTTATTGGTGATATCACCTTACCGTGCCGAGACAGCTCTCTTATCAGGAACTCATCACTGATGAAGGGAGGAACGTTTGAGAGTGTTATCTTAGTTGCTGGCTGCGTAAGCGGCAGCACAGGCTCAAACAGCCCATTCACTGTGATGCCTTTCTCCACCAAACATTTCACCTGCTCCTCCTTCTCCAAAAACAAAACCACGGCTTTGTTCATGCGAGCAGCAGACATGACAGAGCTGTGCCCGATGATCTCTCCCACAGCCAAAGCCACCTCCTCCACGCTGCACGGAGAGCCGGCACCGACTTTGATGCCATGCTTCCGAGACAGCTTGGAGAAGCCACTGGCAGCCATTTTGGCTTCGAGTGGTCCTCCAGCCAGACAAAGCCTGGCTGGCAAAAACACACAAAAACAACTACAAACTTAAATAAAATTAACCAAACACAACACTAAACAACTGACACAAACACCACTAACAAAACATGAAAGAACAAAGGACAGAAAATAGAAAAATCAACCATCCACTCTCAGCTCTTCCACTCACACTCCTCTCACAGGAAGAAGAAGAAGAAGAAGAAGAAGAAGAAGAAGAAGAAGAAGAAGAAGAAGAAGAAGAAGAAAGAAAGAAAGAAAAATTCCTACAGATACAATAGGGCCTTCACACTGAAGGTGCACGGGCTCTAATAATTGGAACCAAGTAAATCAGATTAAACGTGGGCATTCAGCTTCAAGTAGTGAAGCTAAAAACCAAATATCCAAGCCAGAAATCAGGGAGTGGTTCTGACTCAGACCTGAACAGCCACATTAAGACAGTAGTGAAGTCAGTTATCACTTAACAGCTTCCATCATGATCACAGCGGCCAAACAAACCGTAACCACAGCTGCTACACATGACGCTGGTGACGTTTCTGTCCATAATGAGACGTTCTGAAGCCTAAATGTCCCTTTCTCTCCCTTTACAAGCAAATCTCCACTTTGGCCGGAGTTTTCAGGAATGATGGTTTTTGGAGACTTTGAGCTTCGTTTTGGTGTAAACGAACGGCTAAAACTCATGAAAACAGCAGCGTTGTTGCTGCGTGTAAACGAGGCCTCAGACCTGGACAGGTTGGACTGACGGCTACAGGTGGAGCGTCAAAGTGATCGTCCTGACAGGAAGTGTCTTAGATCCTCCCGTGGGGGTTTAATTCACAAATGTCCTTTAATCAAGCAGATCATTAGTTGTTCAAGCAAAGACTTTTCAAGTGCAAGCGATACAGAACCTGATGTTTAGTTTCACACAGACTTCAGAATCTGTTGAATTAGTCTGATAAATATACAGAATTCAATCATTCTTATCTTTAACTAAAAGTAAGATATTGACTGATAAACTCAGTTGTAACAGAATTATTAGGTGTTTGCAAGTTAAGTCAAATTATAAATGACACATTACTAAAAGTAAAGTATTTTAATATCTTCTGCTCTCAGAAAACATGATTTTAACTCTTTATAACATACAAGGATCATTATGATAAAAAGCTCAGGAATCCTGCATAAATGATATAAAACTGGACACATGATATAAAGTCCAGCAGTTCTCCACAGATCCATTCTGGTGTTAATAATTGTTGCTAGATCAGCTTCTGATCTCTAAACTGCTGCTTTGAACAATATTTGAACATCAACACTAATCAAAAGGATTGGTGTGTGTGTTGGTGTTTTCATCTTAATCTAGTGTCAGACTTGGACCAGAAAAGCTCAGGATGTTCAGTAAAGGTGAACATGTCAGAGGAACAACCAGGAACCCACATCATGGATGTAACAAAAGTGTAAAACCTGTTTTATAAAGTCCAGATACGGTGGTGACCCACATGGACCTGATGACAAAGTTGATATTTGAAGAAACTCTTCTCTGATGAGACTGGAACATGTTTTACTTTCTGTTCAGGTTGAGGAGCTGCGGTCTGTCAGAGATCAGCTGTTCTTCTCTGGTCCCAGCTCTGAAGTCCAACCCCTCCCATCTGAAACATCTGAACCTGGGTGGGAACAAGAACCTGCAGGATTCAGGAGTGAAACATCTGTGTGGATTTCTGGAGATTCCAGACTGCAGACTGGAGACTCTGAGGTCAGACATGTTTTAGTTGTGTGTTCAGATGAATCTGATGTGAAAGTTGTGTTGACACTAACCTGCAGACATCAGGCTGATCTTCTACTGATCCACACTGACCATCTGACTGCTCTCAGTTCTTCTTCTCGCAAGCAAGATGGCGCAGCCTATGGTCGCCTCGGTCTTTTGCTCTCTGGTTTTTTTCATCTTTTTGTTTATTTTTCCTGTTTTCTGCTGCCCTTCACGGGTCACCTTCAGCAGAGAACAATTACTTCATATTAGGAAGTCTTCTCCCGACACATCTTGCCCAATTTTCTCCGACCCAGACGGCATTAAGGAGATTTTGGTCGGAGCAGCAGCAGCTGTTTACCGGCTCTTCAGGAGACGCAGACGGGGGAAGCGCGCTGGAGCACTCATGCGGCTTTACCTGGGAAACGTCCGATCCCTTACAAACAAAATAGATGAACTTCTTATGCTCATCACAAGGAACCGGGATTTTAGCAGATCTGCCGCCGTTTGCTTCACTGAAACCTGACTCAGTGATCTGATCCCGGACAGCACGTTACGGCTGCCAGGGTTCCAACTCATCCGGGCAGATCGCAGCAGGGAACTCTCAGGGAAGAAAAAAGGCGGCGGGATCTGCTTCTATATTAACGAATGTTGGTGTACGGATGTCACAGTGCTAAAAGACTCTTGCAGTCCTCACTTAGAGACACTCTTTGTGAACTGTAAACCCTTTTATTCACCGCGGGAGTTTTCATCCTTTGTTCTGGTCGCCGTCTACATTCCACCGGACGCGTGTGTGGCTGAAGCCACTCAGTGTCTCGCCGATCAGATAACAGACCTGGAGAAAAAACTCCCGAACTCATTCTTTATTGTTTTGGGGGATTTTAACAAAGCAAACCTCACTCACAAACTCCCGAAATTCAGACAACACGTCACGTGTCCCACCAGGGACATGCAGACCCTGGACCATTGTTACACCGTCATAAAGAACGCATACCGCTCTGTTCCCCGCGCAGCTCTTGGACACTTGGATCACTGTCTGCTTCATCTGATCCCTACCTACAGGCAGAAACTGAAAACATCTAAGCCTGTAGTGAGGACTGTGAAGAAGTGGACAGAGGAGTCAAAGCTGAAGCTTCAGGACTGCTTCGAATGCACGGACTGGAGTGTGTTTGAAGCTGCGGCCTCAGATCTCCATGAACTGACTGACACTGTTACATCATATATCAGTTTTTGTGAGGACATGTGTGTGCAGACCAAGACCTTCTGCACATACAGTAACAGCAAGGTCTGGTTCACACCGAACCTCAGAAAACTGCGCCGAGACAAGGAGGATGCCTACAGGAGCGGCGACCGAGCCCTGTTCAGGCAGGCCAAGAACACACTAACGAGAGAGATCAGGAAAGCGAAGCGATCCTACGGCGAACGGCTGCAGAATCGCCTCTCTGCCAACCCTGACCCCTCTTCTGTGTGGAGAAGAGAAGAAGGGTGAGAGGCACCGCTGGGCGGTACCTCTCACCCTTCTTCTCCTCTCCTTTTCCCTTCCTCTCTTCTCCATTACCATTTTTATCTATTATAAATATCTCATAGCTATCATTTTTGTCCATCGTTCCTGTAGTTTCTTGTGCAGGCCCCCCTTTTTTCTCTTTTGTGCATGTTTGCAGGCCGGAGCCTCGGGAGCTGCATTCTGGCCTGTGTTCCCGCCCCCTTGCCCCCCCCCCCCCCCCCCACCCCCGGTCATCCCATTGCTGCTTCCACCTGCTTACATGGATGTCTGCTGTTGCTGTTGCTGCTTCTGCCTGCCTGCACCCACCCCCCCCCCCCCCCCCACCTCTGGTCATCCCGCTGCTGCTTCCACCTGCCTGCTGTGTGCTGCTGACGCCCCCCCCCCACCCCTGGTCATCCCGTTGCTGCTTCCACCTGCCTGCTGTGCTGCTGACGTCCCTGACTCCCCCAGTCTGGCCTTCGGCAGGAGGGTCCCCCCTTATGAGCCTGGTCCTGCTCAAGGTTTCTTCCTCTTAAAGGGGAGTTTTTCCTTGCCGCTGTTTGGCTTAAGCCTTTTCTCCCACTAAGGGAGTTTTTACCTGCCATTGTTTATGTAATAACTGCTCGGGGGTTTATGTTTATGTTTATGTTTATGTTTATGTTTATGTTCATGTTCTGGATCTCTGGAAAGCGTCTAGAGACATCTGTTGTATAAGACGCTATATAAATAAAATTGAATTGAATTGAATTGAATTGAGAGGCCTGCAGAACATCACTGGGTTCAAAAGAACAGCTTCACGCTCTGCAGGTAACCGCAAACTCGCCAACCAGCTCAACAGCTTTTACTGCTGATACGATGATGACCAGGCCAACAGCTCACCATCATCACCATCATCATCATCATCATCCTCATCATCATCATCATCATCATCATCATCACCATCATCACCATCATCATCATCATCATCATCATCATCATCATCATCACCACCATCATCACCATCATCATCATCATCATCATCATCATCATCATCATCATCATTTCATCATTCTCTGGCATCACCGAGGATAATGCCGAGCCTGAAAAAACTGTGAGACACTTTCTGTCCAGCAAGCTCAAAATGTCTCCTGAAGTAGTTAGGGACATAACCTTCTCTAGGGTTCACAGACTGGGCAGACCGGAAGAAGGAAAATGCAGACCAATAATAGCTCGCTTTGAGCACTACAAACATAGGGAATTGGTGAAGAGCAATGGCAAGGAGCTGAAGGGGTCCTCTTTTTGGGTAAATGAACATTTCCCCAAGGAGATCAATGACAGGAGAAAGAAACTGTATCCGATCATGAAGGAAAACAGCGATCTGGATCACAAAGTGGCCTTGTCAGTCGATAAGCTGTACATAAACGGACAACTGTACAGAGACTCGGAGGTGACCCCCTGGCTCTTTTGAGTCAGTGTTTGTTTTTTGTTTCATTTTTGTTTTTGTTTTTAGTTCATTGCTATGACTACATCCAATACTGATATGCCTGGCTGCATTAAACTGGGCTTGCCCAAGGGCATGGTTCTAGCTCATGTAAATGTATGCAGTCTGCGTAATAAGTATCATGATGTAGAGCGTATTATCAGAGAAAACTGTATCAACATCATTGCTATTTCTGAGACCCACCTTGATGATTCCTTCTCTGATTCAAGTGTAACTATTGATGGGTTTTCTATTTTCAGAAAAGATAGAGATAGGTTTGGAGGTGGAGTGGCTCTTTATGTCCAATATAATTTACCTGCCAAAATACGTAATGATCTGATGAGGGAAGACTTAGAAATTATTTGTGTGCAAGTCCATTTGCCTTATTTAAAACCAATACTGGTATGTTGTTTCTACAGGCCCCCTAGTGCCGATGCTATGTATATGCAGGGGTTGTGTGAGATGTTTGACAAGATAGCAGATTAAAATAGAGAAATGTACCTAATAGGTGATATGAATGTTTGCTGGCTGGTACAGTCATGTCCAAACAGAAATAAGTTGGTCTCTATATTAAATGCTTGTAATTTGTCTCAAATCGTCCCTTGTCCCACAAGAATAAGTCTGGGTAGTGATGGTGTTATCTCTGGTACATGCATTGACCATATTTATACAAATGCTTCTGAACAATGTTCTAAGGCCATTTTGGTTCCTGTAGGTTTTAGTGACCACAATATAATTGCTGTCACTAGATATACAAAAGTGCCAAAACCTAAAGCTAAAATCATTTTGACACGGCCCTACAAGAGATTTAATGAAAATACATTTATTGATGAAATATCGAGGGTAAATTGGAATATGGTGTGCAATGTAGCCGACCCTGAAGCTGCACTGGATTTATTCATGTCTTTATTTATGAATGTTGTAAACAAATATGCTCCTCTAAAAAAGTTTATGGTCAAAAACAGGTCTGCCCCATGGCTTGATCAAAATCTTAGGTCTCTAATGACTGAAAGAGACATGGCCAAAAAGTTATCAGTGAGTTCAGGATCCATTGATGACAGGCAAAAATACTGTTTGCTACGTAATAAGGCAACAAAACTAAATAAGGTTAAAAAAAGAGAGTATTATAAACAAAGGTTATATGATGCAAGATATGATACCAAGCAAATATGGAACGTTCTAAATGAAATCATGGGACGCAAGTCAACTGTGTGCACACCATTAGTGGAATCACATGGACTTGTTCTTACTAAACCAGGTGATATTGCAAATCACTTTAATGATTATTATGTGGATAAAGTATCTAAATTGAGGCAGGCTATGAATATGTCAGACAACTCAGCATCAAATGACTGTATAAAGAATCTTATAATGAAAGATAAAGGTTGTGTCTTTGAATTTCATCAGGTTGATGCCAGTGAGGTTGAGCGGCTTCTCCTCTCACTTCCTGACAGTAAATTAGCAGGCTTAGACAACCTAGATAGCAAACTGCTTAGAATGACTGCTGGTATCATAGCATCTCCTATCTGCTATATTTTTAACAGGTGTTTGGATGTGGGCCTATGTCCAAAGATTTGGAAGGAGGCCAAGGTAATTCCTCTACCTAAGGATACTAAATCTGCTTTCAATGAGGGGAATTCTAGACCTATAAGTATTTTACCTATTTTGAGCAAAATGATGGAAAAGTTGGTGCATGAACAAATTCAGTCTTATTTTGTGTCAAACATGCTTGCAACAGACTCTCAGCATGCCAACAGAGCTGGCCATTCAACTTCAACCGCTTTAATTCAAATGACTGATGACTGGCTTAAAGCTATGGACAACTCTATGATGGTTGGAGTTGTACTATTAGATTTCAGTGCCGCATTTGATGTTCTTGATAATTCTCTATTGATTGACAAACTTAAATGTTATGGTTTTAGTGACTCTGCTTTAAAGTGGATAAAAAGTTATTTGTCTTTCAGATCACAGAAGGTTTATCTAAATGGCAGTCTGTCCAGTAGCAGACGTTTAGAGTGCGGCGTGCCACAAGGGAGCTGCCTGGGGCCTTTGCTCTTTTCATTATTTACAAACGACCTGTCTTGGGCTACTAAATATGCCACTACAGTACTTTATGCCGATGATTCTACTTTATATTACGCTGCACCGTCATGCAACATACTTAATGAGGTCTTGAGTAGAGAGCTAAAAGTGGTGCATGACTGGGTAGTATGCAATAGACTTGCCCTTAACATTTCCAAGACCAAATGTATGGTGCTGGGTACAAGGCATAGGCTAGTTAACAGCCCTATGCTTGATTTAAAGTTGAGTAATTCGCCAGTTAAACAAGTTGAAAATACAAAACTCCTTGGAGTGATGATAGACTGTGCTCTGTCTTGGTCAAACCATATTAATTATATTGTGTCAAAAATGGGCAGAGCGATTGGTATAGCCAGGAAAGGTGTTGCTTGTGTTGCCCAACCACTTTTATGTCAGATTGTTCAGAGTCTTGTTCTATGTCATCTTGACTATTGCTCCACTGTGTGGTCATCTGCTGCTAGTGATGACCTGAGGAAGCTCCAGGTTGTCCAGAACAGGGCAGCACGGTTAGTTCTCGGCTGCTCACCTAGGTCTAATGTGAGCCACATGCATGCCAGCCTTTCTTGGCTTACAGTAGATAAAAGGTTGTGTTTTAATAAGCTTGTACTGTTCAGGTCAGTCATAATCTGTAAAAGTCCTGTTTTTATTTATAGTCAAATAGTTTATAGGAATACTGTGCATGATCACAACACTAGAGGTTCCAGTAATGGACATCTTGTACTACCAGGTCCAAAGACAAATGCTTTAAAGAGAACTTTCATATATCGATCATTGGCTCTTTGGAATAACCTGCCCCAAAACCTCTGCAATACCCTTTTCAGTAAACTTACTTTTAAAAAGAAGTTAAAATTGTATTTGTCACTGTAAGGTTTTTTTTTTTTTGTATTTTGTTTTTGTTTTTTGTTTACCATGCTTTTTTAACAACTCCCATCATGTAACTTGTTTTTAAATTGTAAGGTTTTTTGGTACTGAATACTTATATTAATTAATGTTGTATTTGTAAATTTATTTTGTATGTCTTTTATGTGGACCCCAGGAAGACTAGCTGGTCGCTACGGCGCCAGCTAATGGGGATCCCTAATAAAATCAAATCAAATCAAATCATCATCATCATCATCATCATCATCATCATCATCATCATCATCATCACCATAATCATCATCATCATCATCACCATCATCATCATCATCATCATTCAATTCAATTTCAATTCAATTTTATTTATATAGCGTCTAATACAACAGAGTTGTCTCTAGACGCTTTCCAGAGACCCATACCCAGAACATAAACCCCCGAGCAGTTATTACATAAACAATGGCAGGTAAAAACTCCCCTAGTGGGAGAAAAACCTTAAGCCAAACAGTGGCAAGGAAAAACTCCCCTTTAGGAGGGAAGAAACCTTGAGCAGGACCAGGCTCATAAGGGGGGACCCTCCTGCCGAGGGCCAGACTGGTGGGTCAGGGACGTCAGCAGCACAGCAGGCAGGTGGAAGCAGCAACGGGATGACCAGGGGTGGGGACCGCAGGCCAGCACGCAGCTCCCGAAGCTCCGGCCCAATCAGCAAGTCCCAGGTTGGGGTGCAGGGTCGGGGAAGGGTTGAAAAGGGGCAGGGCCAGGGAGAGGAGTCTTGAGGGACGAACCTTCTCCCCCGCCCAAAAGGGGCCGTTACCCTGCCCCCCTCACTCCCACACTGCAGGTTCCGGTGTCCGGCAAAGGATGCTGCAACATGGACAAAAGAGAGAAAAGGGAGGAGAAGGGGGGGCCAGCACAAGAAACTACAGGAGCGACTCTGACACACTAGAGTTTACACTACCTAGAGATATACCAACACCAGCTAGAGGTTTACTAAACACTAACTATAGGCTTTACTAAACAGAAATGTTTTAAGTTTAGTTTTAAAGGTGGAGGTGGTGTCAGCCTCCTTATCATCGTCATCATCATCATCATCATCATCATCATCATCATCATCATCATCCCCCTCCCTCCCTGTGGCTACACCTCCACCATCCCCCTCCTCCCCCCCCACTGCCCACCTTTTCACACCTCACCTCAGCCAACCCCCCCCACCTCTGTCTACCCCCCTCCCCCCACCCGAGACCCTGCCTGCACTTCAGATCTGTGAGGAAGACTTGTGTCGGTTGTTCAAAAGGCAGAAGATCAGGAAGGCTCCAGGCCCGGACGGCGTGTCCCCTTCCTGCCCGAGAGCCTGCGCCGAGCAGCTGGCTCCCACCTTCACACGGATCTTCAACCGGTCCCTGGAGCTGTGTGAGGTGCCCTCATGCTTCAAACGCTCCACCATCATCCCAGTCCCGAAGAAACCCACCATCACAGGTCTAAATGACTACAGACCCGTCGCCCTGACGTCTGTGGTCATGAAGACCTTTGAGCGGCTGGTGTTGAGCCACCTGAAGGTGCTGCTGGTGTTGACCCACCTGAAGGACACCACAGGCTCCCTGCTCGACCCCCTGCAGTTTACCTACCGGGCAAACAGGTCGGTGGATGATGCAGTCAACATTGGACTGCATCACATCCTGCGTCATCTCGACACCCCAGGGACTTACGCGAGGATCCTGTTTGTGGACTTCAGCTCGCCGTTCAACACGATCGCACCCGCAATCCTCCACCAGAAGCTCACCCAGCTCACCGTGCCTGCCCCCACCTGTCAGTGGATCAGCAGCCTCCACCTGTCAGTGGATCAGCAGCCTCCTGAGTGACAGGAGGCAGCAGGTGAGGCTGGGGAGCATCACATCCAGCACCCGCACCATCAGCACTGGCCCCCCCAGGGGTGGGGCGGGGGGGCATCACATCCAGCACCCGCACCATCAGCACTGGCCCCCCCAGGGGTGAGGGGGAGCATCACATCCAGCACCCGGACCATCAGCACTGGCCCCCCCAGGGGTGAGGGGGAGCATCACATCCAGCACCCGGACCATCAGCACTGGCCCCCCCAGGGGTGGGGGGGGGCACCACATCCAGCCCCCGCACCATCAGCACTGGCGCCCCCCAGGGGTGCGTCCTCTCACCACTTCTCTTCTCCCTCTACACTAACGACTGCACCTCAGGGGACTCTTCTGTGAAGCTCCTGAAGTACGCGGACAACACCACCGTCATCGGCCTGATCCGGGAAGGTGACGAGTCCGCGTACAGACGGGAGGTGGATCAGCTGGTCCACTGGTGCGGTCGGAACCACCTGGAACTGAACCCGCTCAAGACTGTGGAGTTGACAGTGGACTTCAGGAAAAACCCACCGCCACTCCCCCCCCTCACCATCCTCAACAGCACCGTCTCCTCCACAGACTCCTTCAGGTTCCTGGGGTCCACCACAGACTCCTTCAGGTTCCTGGGGTCCACCATCTCCCGGGACCTGAAGTGGTCCACCCACATCAACTCCGTCAGGAAGAAGGCGCAGCAGAGGTTGTACTTCCTGCGGCAGCTCAGGAAGTTTAACCTGCCACAGCAGCTGCTGATCACCTTTTACTCTGCCATCATACAGTCTGTTCTCTGCTCCTCCATCACTGTCTGGTTTGGATCAGCCACCAAACTGGACAGGCACAGACTGCAACGGACAATCAGGACTGCAGAGAGGATAGTTGGGACTAACCTCCCATCTATCGACGACCTGTACCGGTCCAGGACCAGGAAACGGGCAGGTCGAATCTCTGCAGACCCCTCACACCCGAAACACAGTCTGTTGCAACTCCTCCCCTCTGGACGGCGCTACAGAGCTCTGTGCGCCATAACCTCCAGACACAGGGACAGTTTATTCCCGCAAGCAGTTGCTCTGATGAACTCTCACAAATAACAGTCTCAGAGTAACCAAACACATGCAAAAAAAATAAATAAATCCTCTAGCACCCTCTTTAATAATCATGTCTGCCTCACTCTGCTGCAACTCTCACTTTGTACTCACTACCTAAAACTGCTGCACCTTTAAAATGTTTATACTGTATATAGAAATATCACATCTGTTTATTGTTTATTTGTTTATTGTTTACTTCTTTCTTAATAACAAAGAGCGAAATTACCGGAGTCAAATTCCTTGTTGGACAATGTTCGAACCTGGCCAATAAAGCTGATTCTGATTCTGATTCTGATTCTCTGCTTTAGTTTCATCTTAAACTTCCTCTTCTCATTTATTACATAAAACTAAACATGTGAATGTGTCAGACAGGAACAAATGAAGAACCAGAGATGTGTCTGAACCTGGAATAAAACATCTTCACAAACATGAATTAACTTTACAGCTAATACGTTCAGAAATGTCATCCAGATGTTAATAAACTGAGAGAGTCTGACAGACAATAGTGGACAGACTGAATGTGTAGTCGTCCAATATCTGAGTTATAGAGCTCATTTACTAAATAACTTCTTACTGTGGATGAAATCAGTCAAACCAACGTTGGCTTCCTTTGACTAACATTACATTTCATTTTAACAAATACAAGTTTACCAAATATGAAACTCTAAACATTGAAAAACATAATTGTCTGTGTTTTTAATATTATTCTTTAATACATTGGTTAAGATCATTTCATCCAGGTGACATCAAGACATAAGGTGCAACAAATAATGTCTTTTTATGGTTTTCAGTGTGTAAAACTAAATATAAATCCATGTGTGTTGAAGTCAGTAAACTGAAATAAAGCTGGTGTCTAGACGATGAGTTTCCTTCATCAGCAACAAAACATCCAACAAGAACATCAGAAACTTTGTGTTGAAACTATGTCATCACTCAATCAACTTTTTCAGAGAAAATGTTTGAAAAAACTCCTAAACAGACAAATATGTACTGATTAATGAAGAAATGTCTCCTTAAAAACATGGAAATGATGAATATTGTTCATTTATTCATCGTTTATGGAAGAAAACATTTTAACAAATTCAAATTTTTAATGCATTCAAATGCATTGATCACATTAAAAAGTGGAGGTTCCACAATTTAATTCAGTTAATTGAAGATAAAAACAGAAGTAATTGGAACCAAGTAAATCAGATTAAACGTGGGCATTCAGCTTCAAGTAGTGAAGCTAAAAACCAAATATCCAAGCCAGAAATCAGGGAGTGGTTCTGACTCAGACCTGAACAGCCACATTAAGACAGTAGTGAAGTCAGTTATCACTTAACAGCTTCCATCATGATCACAGCGGCCAAACAAACCGTAACCACAGCTGCTACACATGACGCTGGTGACGTTTCTGTCCATAATGAGACGTTCTGAAGCCTAAATGTCCCTTTCTCTCCCTTTACAAGCAAATCTCCACTTTGGCCGGAGTTTTCAGGAATGATGGTTTTTGGAGACTTTGAGCTTCGTTTTGGTGTAAACGAACGGCTAAAACTCATGAAAACAGCAGCGTTGTTGCTGCGTGTAAACGAGGCCTCAGACCTGGACAGGTTGGACTGACGGCTACAGGTGGAGCGTCAAAGTGATCGTCCTGACAGGAAGTGTCTTAGATCCTTGTCAGGCACACAAGGAATGGACACAAATGCAGACAAAGGGAAAACGGTTCAAAAGATTTATTTGAGTAAATCTGAGCAGGCAGGGGTCAGGCAAAAATCCATCCAGGGGCAGGCAAAGGTCAAGGTCCAAAAAGGCTGTCAGCGAAGGCAGAGGTACCGGCAAGGGCTAGGCAAAAACGTGGTCTGGGGGCAGAAAAAGATCAAAAGGTCAAAAACTTGAAAACTCACTTGGCTTGGTAAACGGCTTGAAGGCTTGGAGAACACAAGACAATCTGGCATGGGCTGAGGAGGGACTGAGGCTTAAATGCTGTGGGCATGATTGCACCAGAGTGATTGCAGGTGTTGTCAGGTAGGGGGGAAGGAGCCAGACACACCCACTCAACCTCAGGCCGTGACAGGACCCCCTCTCCGACGGACGCCCCCTGGCGTCCCATCCAAGGCCCCAGGATTGTCACGGTGAAAGTCCTTAATGAGGGAACGAGCCAGGATGAACCTGGAAGGGACCCAACACCGCTCCTCAGGCCCATAGCCCTCCCAGTCGACAAGGTACTGGAGGCCCCTGCCCCTGCGGCGGACCTTCAACAACTTCCGGACAGTAAACACCTCACCACCACCAACGACCCTGGGAGGCGGAGGGGGCCTGGAGGGAGGGGACAAAGGGCTGAGAACCACAGGCTTGACTTGGGAGACATGAAAGGCAGGGTGAACACGTTGCATGGGCCGAGGCAGTGAGAGTCGTACGGTAGAAGGATTGATGACCTTAGAAATTGGGAAGGGTCCAACAAACCTGGGCGCCAGCTTCCGGGACAGGACCCTCAGAGGTAGATTCCTGGTGGAAAGCAGGACCTTCTGTCCAACACTGTAGAGGGGGGCTGCTGAGCGACGTTTGTCAGCCTGCTTCTTAAAGTAGGTCACTGACCTTAGCATACGAGCTCTGGCCTGCACCCAGGTTCGCCGACATCGCCTAATAAACGCCTGAACCGAGGGAACTGCCACTTCCTCCTCCTGTGCTGGAAACAGTGGAGGCTGGTAACCCAGGCAGCACTGAAAAGGGGAAAGACCAGTAGCATTAGTGGGAAGGGAGTTATGCGCATACTCCACCCAGGGAAGCATCTTACTCCACGATGCTGAGTTGGCGGAGGTCATGCACCGGAGAACCACCTCCAGGTCCTGGTTGGCGCGCTCCGTCTGGCCGTTGGTCTGTGGATGAAAACCAGATGACAGGCTGGCAGTGGCACCGATTAGTTTGCAGAATGCCTTCCAAAATTGAGCAGAGAACTGTGGACCTCTGTCTGACACAATATCCTGGGGTAAACCATGAAGTCGGAAAACGTGGGTGATCAGTAGCTCCGCTGTCTCTTTGGCTGTGGGTAATTTGGTCAAAGGAATGAAATGAACTGCCTTAGAAAATCTGTCAACAACGGTGAGAATACAGGTGTTTCCTTCGGACACCTCCAGACCAGTGACAAAATCGATGGCAATGTGGGACCAGGGTCGATGTGGGACAGGAAGGGGTCTGAGAAGGCCAGCTGGGGGTCGGTTACTGTGCTTGTTCCGGGCGCACGTATCACAGGCCGCCACAAACTGCTGCACATCTGTCCTCATGGATGGCCACCAGAAGCGTCGTCTTATGAAGGCCAGAGTCCGCTTCGTACCCGGGTGACACGCCAACTTAGAATCATGTCCCCAGGTCAGTAGCGCAGGGCGAACAGCTGTGGGGACAAACAAGCAGCCAGTAGGCCCATTACCTGGGTCGGGTTCCTGATGCTGAGCCCTCCGAACCTGGGACTCGATGTCAAAACTTGCAGCTCCGACTATCAGCTCGGGAGACAAAATGGGCTTAGGAGCTACAGACTCCTTCTCTGGTGAATAAATCCTGGACAAGGCATCAGGCTTAGTGTTCTTAGAACCAGGGTGATAAGAGAGGGTAAAATTGAAGCGTGAAAAGAACAGAGACCATCTAGCTTGGCGGGAATTGAGGCGTTTAGCTGACCTGATGTACTCAAGATTCTTATGATCCGTCCAAACGAGGAAGGGCAAGACTGCACCCTCGAGGTAGTGCCGCCACTCTTCAAGGGCCAGCCTCACAGCCAACAGTTCGCGGTCCCCTATGGTGTAGTTGCGCTCTGTAGGAGACAGGCGATGAGAGTTATAGGCACAGGGGTGCAGTTTGTTGTCCTTGAGGGACCTCTGGGACAGCACTGCACCGACTCCGGTCTCTGAGGCATCCACTTCGACTACGAACTGCAGAGAGGGATCAGGGACAGTTAACACAGGTGCAGTAGTGAAACAATTCCTGAGTTTAGAGAAAGCATTCTCCGCCTGGGAATTCCAGAGGAAAGGCACCTTGGGAGAGGTCAGCGCTGTGAGTGGGGCCGCAACCGTGCTAAAATTGCGTACAAACTTGCGGTAAAAATTGGCAAAACCTAAAAAGCCTTGGAGGCCACGCCTCGTGGTTGGGGTGGCCCAATCAGCGACTGCCTTAACCTTGGAGGGATCCACATGGACTTGGCCTGCACTCACAATGTGTCCCAAAAATGACATTTTGCTTTTGTGGAACTCGCATTTCTCTGCCTTCACAAAGAGACGGTTCTCCAGGAGTCGTTGGAGGACCTGCCTGACATGATGTCTGTGTTGTTCGAGGGAGGAAGAGAAAATCAAAATGTCATCTATATAAACGAAAACAAAACGATTGACCATGTCTCTCAGCACATCGTTGACCAAGGCCTGAAAAACAGCAGGGGCATTAGTCAAACCAAAAGGCAAAACAAGATATTCATAATGCCCTGTGGGAGTGTTGAAGGCTGTTTTCCATTCATCCCCCTCCTTTATCCTCACCAGGTGGTAGGCGTTACGCAGGTCAAGTTTCGTGAAGATTTTAGCACCTTGTAATAATTCGAAGGCTGTGGACATGAGTGGCAATGGGTAACGATTCTTCACAGTGATATCATTTAAACCTCTGAAATCGATGCCTGGCCTGAGTCCTCCATCCTTCTTTCCAATGAAGAAGAACCCTGCACCAGCTGGGGAAGACGAGGGGCGGATTATGCCAGCGGCCAGGGACTCTGAGATGTACTTGTTCATCGCTTCAGTTTCTGTAGGGGAAAGAGAATAGAGGCGCCCCTTGGGGGGCATGGCTCCCTCCAGGAGGTCAATCGAACAGTCATAAGGCCTGTGAGGAGGAAGGGAGACAGCACGGGACTTACTAAAGACAGTCCTTAAGTCCAGGTACTCAGGAGGGACCGATGACAAGTCTGGGAACTCCTCAGTCCTATCTGGCTCCAGGGAGAGAGAGGTGGCAGCAGAGGTTAAGCAGTGAGAATGGCAAAATGGACTCCAACTCATCATTGTGTTATCAGCCCAGTTAACATGAGGATTGTGAACTGACAGCCATGGGAAGCCTAGGACAATGGGGACATGAAGGTTATCCATTACATGAAAAGATATGTGTTCATTGTGATTACCCGAAATCCGCAATGCAACAGGCTCTGTGACATGAGTGATATGCATGAGACTCCGTCCATCAATTGCACGAGTCAACACGGGCTGCTTCAAGGGAAGCACAGGGATCTTTAACTGACGAGCTGTGGCAGCACAGATGAAACTTTCATCAGCGCCAGAGTCTATGAGAGCTGTGAGGGGATGAGCACCATCCGACAGCAGCAGCAAAACAGGCAAAAAAGAACGCTTAACAGGGGAATTACCTTGAGCAGTGCCCATCAGAAGCCCTGTTTCTACTGATGGGCGTTGGCTTTTAACGGACATTTGAGGCAGAGATGACCCGTCTGGCCACAGTAGAAACAGGCATTCCGGAGGCGGCGGCGCATGCGTTCCTCAGGAGACAGCTTAGCACGATCAAGCTGCATGGGTTCTGGAGGAGGGGCTGCCTCTAGAGGTGCTGGTAATGAGGGGGCAGCGGTAAGCCAGGGACGAGGGCGGGATGAACCTCTCTCAGAGCGCCGTTCCCTTAGTCGAGCATCAATCCTGCCAGCCAGCTTCACCAGCTCCTTGAAGTCGTCAGGCAGGTCCTGAGACACCAGTTCATCCTTTACAGTGTCAGAGAGTCCATTCAAAATAGCATCAAACAATGCAGTATGCCCCCAGCCACACGAGGCCGCCAAAGTACGGAAATCAATGGCATAATCAAAAACAGACCTGCTGCCTTGCTTAAGTTGGAGTAGCTGCCTGGCAGCATCTCTGCCCGTAACAGAACGGTCAAAAACCTCCCTCATTTCATCAGCAAATCTGTTGTAGTCATCACAAACAGGGTCTTCAGAATCCCACATAGCTGTTCCCCACTCCCTTGCCTTGCCAGTGAGTAACGTGATTACATAGGCTACACGTGAGCGCTCAGTAGGAAAAGCAGAGGCCTGCAGCTCAAAAATCAGTGAACACTGAGACAAAAAGGAACGACAGGTTCCGGGCTCACCATTGTAAGGTTGAGGTGGGGGTAGCTTGGGCTCTCTGGCAGCAGGCTGACGTACATAATGCTGACTGGAAGGGGCGTGAGCAGCAGCAGCAGAAGACGAGGAAGCCTGCAGTTGTTGTATCTGAGTGTTGAGAGTTTGAACTGAATTAGCCAAAGAAGTCAGGTTGTGGTCTACCTTACGTAGGGTTTGTTGTTGGGATCCCAGAATGGCTCCATGTTCGGAAACCGCTGCTTGCAGGGTGTTCATGTCTGCTGTGTCCATGGTGGCCAGATTGTTCTGTCAGGCACACAAGGAATGGACACAAATGCAGACAAAGGGAAAACGGTTCAAAAGATTTATTTGAGTAAATCTGAGCAGGCAGGGGTCAGGCAAAAATCCATCCAGGGGCAGGCAAAGGTCAAGGTCCAATAAGGCTGTCAGCGAAGGCAGAGGTACCGGCAAGGGCTAGGCAAAAATGTGGTCTGGGGGCAGAAAAAGATCAAAAGGTCAAAAACTTGAAAACTCACTTGGCTTGGTAAACGGCTTGAAGGCTTGGAGAACACAAGACAATCTGGCATGGGCTGAAGAGGGACTGAGGCTTAAATGCTGTGGGCATGATTGCACCAGAGTGATTGCAGGTGTTGTCAGGTAGGGGGGAAGGAGCCAGACACACCCACTCAACCTCAGGCCGTGACAATCCTCCCGTGGGGGTTTAATTCAGAAATGTCCTTTAATCAAGCAGATCATTAGTTGTTCAAGCAAAGACTTTTCAAGTGCAAGCGATACAGAACCTGATGTTTAGTTTCACACAGACTTCAGAATTTGTTGAATTATTCTGATAAATATACAGAATTCAATCATTCTTATCTTTAACTAAAAGTAAGATATTAACTGATAAACTCAGTTGTAACAGAATTATTAGGTGTTTGCAAGTTAAGTCAAATTATAAATGACACATTACTAAAAGTAAAGTATTTTAATATCTTCTGCTTTCAGAAAACGTCATTTTAACTCTTTATAACATACAAGGATCATTATGATAAAAAGCTCAGGAATCCTGCATAAATGATATAAAACTGGACACATGATATAAAGTCCAGCAGTTCTCCACAGATCCATTCTGGTGTTAATAATTGTTGCTAGATCAGCTTCTGATCTCTAAACTGCTGCTTTGAACAATATTTGAACATCAACACTAATCAAAAGGATTGGTGTGTATGTTGGTGTTTTCATCTTAATCTAGTGTCAGACTTGGACCAGAAAAGCTCAGGATGTTCAGTAAAGGTGAACATGTCAGAGGAACAACCAGGAACCCACATCATGGATGTAACAAAACTGTAAAACCTGTTTTATAAAGTCCAGATACGGTGGTGACCCACATGGACCTGATGACAACGTTGATATTTGAAGAAACTCTTCTCTGATGAGACTGGAACATGTTTTACTTTCTGTTCAGGTTGGAGAGGTGCGGTCTGTCAGAGATCAGCTGTTCTTCTCTGGTCTCAGCTCTGAAGTCCAACCCCTCCCATCTGAAACATCTGGACCTGAGTGGGAACAAGAACCTGCAGGATTCAGGAGTGAAACATCTGAGTGGATTTCTGGAGAGTCCAGACTGCAGACTGGAGGATCTGAGGTCAGACATGTTTTAGTTGTGTGTTCAGATGAATCTGATGTGAAAGTTGTGTTGACACTAACCTGCAGACATCAGGCTGATCTTCTACTGATCCACACTGACCATCTGACTGCTCTGAGTTCTTCTTCTCTGCTTTAGTTTCATCTTAAACTTCCTCTTCTGATTTATTACATAAAACTAAACATGTGAATGTGTCAGACAGGAACAAATGAAGAACCAGAGATGTGTCTGAACCTGGAATAAAACATCTGAACAAACATGAATTAACTTTACAGCTAATACGTTCAGAAATGTCATCCAGATGTTAATAAACTGAGAGAGTCTGACAGACAATAGTGGACAGACTGAATGTGTAGTCGTCCAATATATGAGTTATAGAGCTCATTTACTAAATAACTTCTTACTGTGGATGAAATCAGTCAAACCAACGTTGGCTTCCTTTGACTAACATTAAATTTAATTTTAACAAATTATAAATTTACCAAATATGAAACTCTAAACATTGAAAAACATAATTTTCTGTGCTTTTAATATAATTCTTTAATATGTCTGTTAAGATCATTCCATCCAGGTGACATCAAGACATAAGGTGCAACAAATAATGTCTTTTTATGGTTTTCAGAGTGTAAAACTAAATATAAATACATGTGTGTTGAAGTTAGTAAAGTGAAATAAAGCTGCTGTCTAGACGATGAGTTTCCTTCATCAGCAACATAACATCCAACAAAAACATCAGAAACTTTGTGTTGAAACTATGTCGCCACTCAATCAACTTTTTCAGAGAAAATGTTTGAAAAAACTCCTAAACAGACAAATATGTACTGATTGATGAAGAAATGTCTCCTTAAAAACATGGAAATGATGAATATTGTTCATTTATTCATCGTTTATGGAAGAAATTTTTTTAACAAATTCAAATTTTTACATCAAAACTCAGATTTAATAAACTTTTAGCTTCATTTATATTTACATAGAAAGACTGATATTTGAATTCAAATTCCATCAAAACTTTTTTTTGCCATTAAAAACTACATTAAACCCTGGAGCATCAGTTAGTTTCCATATTTTATTTTATTTTAGTTTAATTTAGTTTTGTTTAGTTAATTTTGTTTTGTTCATTTACATTTTAAGATGTTTGCATATACACACTGTATATGTTCAGTATACACACAGGTATAAATATATATATTATATATGTACACATTTACCAAAAAGGTATAGGCTGAAGCCATTTTGATGAGTATTTGGTTGGTGTTTCCCTGTAAGGGTTCAGATTTGTACGTTTTTGTACCATCATGCATCTGTTCTTGATGAATCAAATGTATTAATCAGACAAAAGTTTTCTGCACCAGTTCCAGATCCATCACTGGAGAAGAGATGTCTTTCATCAATGCTGAATAAACACAGACATCCTCCTGTCCTGAAACTCTTTCTCTGCTCACAAAGTCCTTCTAGGAATGAAAACTTTATCGTCCAAAACATAATTTACAAACAGACGTGTTATTGGGACAGAAACACGTGACATGAATGGACTTTACATGGTCTAGACCAGGGGTTCCCAACCTTTTTTGTGCCGAGGACCAGCAGAAGTATAAACAAAAAGCTCAGGGACCGGTTGACAATTTATGTCAATTTTAATAAACATTTTAGAAAAAAACAATGCATTTTAAAATGCAGGCTATCATTGTTTTACTAACTTTACAATGGTTTCAGGTGCATATATTTATCCACCAACTGGTGGCGACTCATTTTACGAAAATAACAGCCTATTTCAATTGCCAGACTGCTGCGACACTTTGCTACTTTGCTGCCACTACTGCTTTTTCCCCCAAAAGTTTGAGGCAGATTTATTTTGCAGCGGGCAGTATTAGCTCCTCTCCAATTGTAAAGGGCTTTTTAGCTTTTGCAATCCGGTGAGCACCGAGATATGAAGCCCTCGTTGCAGCGACGTTAGCTGATGTTGTGGCCTTTAAAACTTGCTTCTGCAAATTTAACTCACGTTTTTTCCTTTCGAAAAAATCCACTGGTTTGTCTTTGAGAGAAGGATGTTTTGTATTTAAGTGTCTTTGAAGCTTGGATGGCTTCATTGCTTCGTTGCCGGGCGTTTCTCCACATAAAATACATAGTGGGTTTGGCGCCTCCAAATCGCCAATTGCAACAAATCCGTATTTTATATAAATAATGTCGTACTTGCGATTAAAGCTTTTGGTTTTCTTTTTGGTAGGATTTTCCCCTTGTTCATCACTATTTCTTTTACTCGAACAACCAGTAAAGAAATGGCTCATGGAGGTTTGCTGAGGTCCGCTCATCTCTGCAGCAGACTGAACCTAACCTGCATACAGCACCTGTGCATGGCGCTGTTCAGTCCAGTCGGGTACCAGAACTTATTGTCCGCCAAGCCATGACAGGGCTGCCACTCAAAGAAACACATTTCGATTTATACAAGTTTTGGATGAAATTATATGACAAAGAAATGCTTCAGATGAAGAATATGGTGTAAAAGTTAACTTATTTCAATAATTCAACTAGAATATGATGTAAAAGTTAATCTATTTCAATAATTCAAGTAGAATACGGTGTAAAAGTTAATCTGTTTCAATAATTCAACTTAAAAGGTGAAACTAATATATTACCTAGTCTTATTACATGCAAAGTATGATATTTTTAACCTTTATTTGTTATAATTTTGATGATGGAATTGTTTATTGATTTCATAAAATATTCTCTAATTTATTTTTTATTTGGGGGTTTCAAACTGTGAGCCGTAATCAGAGAGCAGCGTCTTGCTGGTGCAGGAAACTGCTGCATGTGACGGACACTGGCTGATTTATGGTTCCGCGTTGCACCAACGCAGAGCTTACGGGGTAGGATACGCTGGGACACGAACGTATGGTGCGCGTCGCACGCGTACCCATCGCCGTAGCCATGCCGTCGATTTAACGCGGAACCATAAATCAGACTTAACGCTTGCGCATTGTCAGTTTTCTTTTCGTCTTTTCAACTGAGCACGCAAACACAAACTGAGGGTGCAATGCTTGCTTATGCACCATCGTAGAACCGGGCCTGGCATAATATATGTCCGTATTGGTTCAATACGGAACTTTTAATTCCCAATTCCCAACTCCTACCTGGAAGTGAAGCCCGAGTCCTCCCGGCTGTCTGGCACATAGAAAGATCTGGGCACAGACGCAGCAGGTCCTGTTCTGCCACAAAGATTTTGCTGGCCTTAATATTTCCTGTGTTTTATTTTGTTATTATTGATCAATTTAGTGTTGATGTGTGTGTGTGACAGACGTGTGTTTGGGGCGTTAATGAAAATACGGGACAAATCGCTTCCCGTATTAGTTCAATACGGGAGGCAACATTTTTTTCTCAAATAAAGGACAATTCCGTATTTTACGGGACGGGTGGCAACCCTACTTGCAAGTGTTCTTTTTATTCTCCGTATCCAGGCTAAAATGCTCCCGGACTTTTGAAGTTTTGTTACCCGCAGCTGCACTGAGACGCTGTGGTGTTGCACGGATCTCGGCAGAGATTGTATGAGGTGAAGTGAAGTGAGATGCCTCACTCCATTGGGGAAAAAACGTCTGGTGACAATTGCCGACAATTTTGATTATCGCTTTTTGTCGACAACGTCGACGAATCATTGCAGCCCTAATTATGATCGGAACACAAGCCATTTCATGGCCCAGTAGTAACGGCTCTACGGCCCGGTACCAGTCTGGGGAAAACAGGGTTTGTGCTGATTTATTGAAATCAGCACAAACTCAGACTTTTCTGATCATCAAGTCAATAATACTGAAGAGAAATATACGCAGACTATTGATCACATGTGTGACATCAATATGAACATCAGCCTTGATAAAGTCCATCACCTTTCTAATTCTCATCTGTATGGAGCATTTATAATAATGAAGATGATGCTGAATTGTAATTGATCTGTAAAATGATGAAGATGATGCTGAATTGTAATTTATCTTTTATTATTAGGTTGTATGACTGCGGTCTGTCAGGGATAAGCTGTTCTTCTCTGGTCTCAGCTCTGAAGTCCAACCCCTCCCACCTGAAACATCTGTGCCTGAGTTTGAAAGGCCTGAAGGATCCAGATGTGAAGCAGCTTTCTGATCTGGTGGAGAGTCCAGACTACCAGCTGCAGGATCTCAGGTCAGTGGAGATTGGACTCGGTTCTGCTGCTTCCAGCAGTTTTCTACTAAAACCAGTTGGTATCAAAGATTAGAGTTTCCAGTGAAGCTGCAGCTTCTCAGCAGCTGCTTTCCTCATGAAGCTGTGAGAGGAGGATGATGAAAGGCTGCAGGATTGGACAGAAACACAGAGACAGCAGTCGGCCAATCAGAGGGTCCAGATGTTTGTTGTAGACCAGTGTTGTGCTGGTGTTCATGTGTCCAGAAATAAAGGAGTATTCCAGCTGATGGCCTTCCAGGATGTTCAGACACACAGCTGCTCCACTGCAGCTCTGAACTCGGAAGTCTTGGATGTGCTGATGGAGGGATCTCTGCAAACACTCCTTTATCTGCTCTCTTCTTTCTTCTTCCTCTACAGCTGATGGAGGGATCTCTGCAAACACTCCTTTATCTGCTCTCTTCTTTCTTCTTCCCTCTACAGCTGGTGGAGGGATCTCTGCTAACACTCCTTTATCTGCTCTCTTCTTTCTTCTTCCTCTACAGCTGATGGAGGGATGTCTGCAAACACTCCTTTATCTGCTCTCTTCTTTCTTCTTCCTCTACAGCTGGATATGATGAGAGTGTCCAGGACGGACGAGTCGTGTCCTGATCATCCTCAGAGTTGAAGCAGCACCAGTTTGTGTGGACAGACTCTGACTGGACCGTGATGAAGATGCAGATGATGATGATAATGATGATGATGATGATGATGATGATGATGATGATGAAGATGTACATAGTTTCTGAATTCCAGAGTTTTACAAACTCCTCATATATTCATTTATTTCATGTTGAGTCAAAAAGTCATAATTTTTATTATATTAGTGTAAAAAAAACAGTACATCAAAATGTAGCTTTTAATTAGGGCCCAAGCACTTACAATGCGCAGGCCCGTATTGTATCTGTAGGATTTTTTTTTCTTTTTCTTTCTTCTTTATTTTTCCGACTAAATGAGGGCCTTTTTTCCCCCTAAACGTGCCCCAATGTCACCAAATTGTGCACCAAGCCAGGCCTGGTGAAAAATGTGATATGTAATGGTTTACATTAATGGGCGTGGCCTAACGGCTCAACAGCGCCCCCTAGAAAACTTTGTGCCTCAAGCCCTACAATACGGTTTGACGTACATGCACGAAAATCGGTACACACCTGTATCATGGCACAACTTAAAGAAAAGTCTCTTGGCGCCATGGCCGAAACCCAACAGGAAGTCTGCAATTTTCAATTAATCGTGTAATTTTGGCGCAATTTATGCCATTCTTTCGGCAGTTAATGCGGCCCGAAGCCTACTATGATTGTAGTGATGGATAAAAGTCTATGCTGCCGCCTTTCATTCCAAGTTTTCCTTTTGTTGTTTCTCTACGTGTCACTGATGAAGAGAGACAGTCAAGAGATCCATGGAAATAACAGCGTTTGTTCATTAAAACACGAAGCACAAATGAACTTGACTTGGTCAATGAATGTTCCTCAGAGTTTGTTCCAGTAAATATTGTTTTTTTTGGATATTATGATTGTTAACACTTCAAAGAAAATGTAAATTCTTCAGTAAAACTTGGATCTTTTCTCTTGTCCAGTTTACTGTGGTTAATAAGTGTTTGTCTGTGATTAGTCTCAGTACCAAGAGCAGCACCGACCATCACAAGGCACTTTTTACTCTCTTGTTCACCATCGGCACAAATCTGACTTTTATTTCATAAGAGAGATCATTTCACACTCTCTTTCTTTTATTTATTATAATACTGAGATAGATTACACTCTCATTTTAACACAAACTGCAGAGAACACTTGAATATGCGTCAGATATGAAGAAAGAACCCAAAAAGTTTAAGCCAACATAGATGAACTGAATTGAAGGATCCAAATGTTCAACACTTGTTGATCAATAGTTGAAATGGATTCTGATCTCTTATTGTAGCATTTAAAATGTGAGGATTTCCATGTTTTTCAGTATCATTGTTGATGTAGAAATGGGGCGGGGTCTGTTAATTGGATTCTCAATGAGTATGATGGATGCGTACCAGACGGTGGAGGAGCCATTAACTGAGTTATGGGGGGGGTTATGACCCTGGTGGGAGGTGATGCACCCAGCGGGGTATGAGGGAGTGGTGTGAGGTCGGGGGGAGGAGGTAAACCGGTTTAATCTGTCCCCCCGAAGAGCCTTTCAGCGTTGTCTGGTTCCCTCTGCGGAGCCGAACGGTACCAGCCCTGAAGAAAATCTAACAACCCGTGCTGCTCCATGAAGTTAAAAAGAATGAATGAAATGACACGACTGGATTCCAGCCAAGTCTCTCCATCCTCTGGTCCTGCTCTGACCTGCCAGGAATAACGCTGCGTCTGTTTCATCCTGGACTCTCTGGGTCAAACCAGCACCAAACCAGCACCAAACCAGCACCAAACCAGCACCAAACCAAACCAGCACCAAACCAGCATCAAACCAAACCAGCATCAAACCAGCACCAAACCAGCACCAAACCAGCACCAAACCAAACCAGCACCAAACCAGCATTAAACCAGCATCAAACCAGCATCAAACCAGCACCAAACCAAACCAGCATCAAACCAGCATTAAACCAGCATCAAACCAGCACCAAACCAGCACCAAACCAAACCAGCACCAAACCAGCATTAAACCAGCATCAAACCAGCACCAAACCAAACCAGCATCAAACCAGCATCAAACCAAACCAAAATCAAACCAAAACCAAACCAAACCAGCACCAAACCAGCACCGCACCAAACCAGCATCAAACCAAACCAGCATCAAACCAGCATCAAACCAGCACCAAACCAGCACCGCACCAAACCAGCATCAAACCAAACCAGCATCAAACCAGCATCAAACCAGCATCAAACCAGCATCAAGTCACAGGAACAAGTCACACTTCTGTGTTGGCAGCAATGTCGCTGATTGGGTAACGTATTGCGTCACGCATCGCGTCACTTCCTGGTGTTGCGGTCTGTTGCTGCTGCACGGCGTGCAGGCACAGATCTCTCCCGACTTTTTATCTAAAATTTTGATTGTTTTCTGGTAAAATAGCACTATATCTGGTACATTACTGTCTTTTATTTCAACACTCGCTCATTTTCTGTTCCGTAACTTTCACTGTCACCAATCACCGATACATTTTCTGTCCGTTAGCCTCCGTTAGCATCTTAGCATGGGCTCTCCGTCTCCCACAGTTTCACCTCTTTCCTGCTCGGTGTGTGAAATGTTTAGCTATTCCTCTGCCTCCTTTAGTGAAGACGGTAAGTGCTTAAAGTGTAGCTTATTTGCAGGGCTGGAGGCGAGGCTCAGTCAGTTAGAGGTCCGGTTCGGCCAACTAAACCATAGTCCGAGAGCCTCCTCAGCTAACCAGGCTAAGCTAGCGGCGGACCGGCCCGTAGCAGCTGAGCGTAGCCGCTCCCCTGCAGCTCTCGGGCAGCCGGCCAGGCAGGGCAGCTGGGTGACGGTTCGGAGGAAGACTAGTCTTAAAGGGCTCACAGAACACCACCACCCGCTTCATGTGTCTAACCGTTTTTCCCCACTCAGCGACACATCTGTTGAGAAACCGACCCTGGTAATTGGAGACTCTATTGTGAGACATGTGAGGCCGACTCCAGAGACCTTAGTTAGGTGTATCCCGGGGGCCAGAGCGGGCGACATAGAAGCAAATTTGAAGCTACTGGCAAAGGGTAATCGTAAATATGGTAAAGTTATCATCAATGTCGGAGCTAATGACTCCCGTCTTCGCCAGTCGGAAGTAACTAAAATTAATATTGTCTCGGTGTGTAACTACGCCAAAACCATGTCGGACTCCGTAGGTTTTTCTGGCCCCCTCCCCAATCTGACCAGCGATGACATGTTTAGTCGCATGCTCTCGCTCCGCCGCTGGTTGTCCCAGTGGTGTTCAGAAAACGACGTCGACTTTATTGACAACTGGGAGACATTCTGGGGAAAGCCCGGTCTGATCAGAAGGGACGGCATTCATCCCACCCGGGATGGTGCAGCTCTTATGTCTAGAAATATGGCCAATGTTATTAGACACTCCCCCTGACAATGCAGGGTCCAGGCCAGGATGCAGAGCTGTAGTTTAACACACTTCTCTGCTGTTTATACGATGACGAATACGGAAGTGGAAGTGATCGCGGAACGCGGGAACGCGGGAACGCGGAACACCATGCAGATGGTGTGTGAGACCTGTTTACCCGCCCTGTCAAAACTGAGGGACAGCATTGTGAGCCTGAAAGCTGACCTAAGAGAGAAGGACAAAATCCTTATGGATTTCTCCACAGTTGCCACGACGCAGTCAAAATTTATTGCTCACCTGAGAGCATCCGGTACCGGTGATCGGAGCATGACGGCCATCGCCATGGACAACACCACCCTGCCATGGACCGGATCTCCCACCCCCGGATCTCCAGCAGCAGCACCCGCTGGGCTCCGCTGGCTCCAGCAGGGAGCCAAGCCTAAATCCTCGGCACCCTCCACCTCCTGTCTCCGTCCCGCGGAGTGGCAGTACTCCGTCAGGGAGGATGGAGCGGCGGCTCCGGCGCCGGTGAGCTCGACGCCGCTCAGGGCGGAGAAATCCTGGGCCGTGGTGACCAGAGGCACCAGGCGTCCATCTCCCCCTGCCCCGCCACCTGATCTCCCACTGGGGACCAGGTTCGATGTCCTCAGCATGCAGGATTTCCCGCCGATGGGAGCGCGCCAGGGGACCAACCCCGGGTCCCCTCCCGCCAGAAGCGCAGCTCCAGGCGGACTGCGGAGCAGCGCACCCCACCTGTGCTGGTCCCCGGGACCACGGAGCAGCGCACCCCACCTGTGCTGGTCCCCGGGACCACGGAGCAGCGCACCCCACCCGTGCCGGTCCCCGGGACCGGCACGCTGTCCTGGTCGTCGGGACCTCGATGGTCCGCCATGTGAGGGTGCAGGGCGGCCGGACCTTCTGCCACCCCGGAGCCCGAGTCAAGGATGTGGGGTCCGCAGCCCTGCGCCTGTGTGATCAGCACAGCTCGGCCTCCACGCTGGTCCTGGAGGCCGGAATCAACGACCTGAGAAATCGGCAGTCGGAGGTCCTGAAGCAGGAATTCAGGGCCATGGTGGATCGCCTGCTGGACACGGGGAAGCGGCTGGTCATTTCCGGGCCGCTTCCCCCGCCGCGCTACGGGGACGTCACCACCAGTCGCCTCCGCCAGCTGCACCGGTGGCTGAAGGGATACTGCCTGGACCAAGGTATCCCATATGTGGACAATTTTATGGCTTTTTTAAACAGACCCCACCTTTTTAAACATGACGGCCTCCACCCAAACCAGGTGGGGTCACGGCTTTTATCAGTAAACATTGACCTGACAGTCCAGTCCTGCACCACCACCTCATGACTCACCGCTAACACACAGACACATAGGAGCACATCTCACTCACCCCCACCCACCACATACACCAACACCACACACACCTGTACAGCACCACCACCACCCCTGTCACCAGAATCTCTGGACACCCACATTATCAAAACCATAATTTCACACAGAAAAACAAAGCACAGCAATGTTTTTAGATCCAGCTATGTTTTTAATGTTCCATTAAAACGTCATGATGAGCGCGCGTTCGGCACAGACATCAAGATGGCTGTGCTGAACGTGCGCTCTCTTTTAAACAAATCTTTTATTATAAATGACTTGATTTCAGACAGGAAATTGGACTGTATTCTCCTTACAGAGACATGGCTTGGCACAGATGCACCTGTTGTTCTCACTGAGGCCTCCCCACCAGATTTTAACTTTCTATTTTCTACCAGGGGGGACAGGAGAGGGGGCGGAACTGCATCAATAACAAAAATCACTATGTCATCCAATGCAGTTCCTTTTAACAGCTACTCATCATTTGAATATCATGCTTTTGTTTTTAGCAACCCCCCAATTCTTTGCATAACAGTCTACAGACCCCCCCAGTATTCCACCTGTTTTATCAGCCAATTCTCTGAACTTTTATCAATTATTCACACCTCCTACAACAGGATCTTAATAACTGGTGATTTTAATCTGCACTTAAACAACATCTCAGACCCAGTATCTAGAGAATTTTTAAACCTTTTAAACTGTCTAGATTTTAAGCAACATGTCACACAGCCGACCCACAGCAGAGGGCGCACCCTGGACCTGGTCATAACCTACGGCCTGTCCCTGGGTGCGTGCTCTGTTGTGGACCTGGCTGTGTCTGACCATTTCTGCGTGTTTTTTAACATCACCAGTTTTAACCAGCGGGAGGCCCCGGTGAGAACGGTGAGGAAACGTAACCTAACTCCTGAAGTGGCTGCAAATTTTATCCAGATTTTACAGAACACTCCTGCAGAGATTTTACCAGCACCCTGTGATTTTATCGTTGACAATTTTAACAAAATACTCAAAACAACGCTGGACTCAGTGGCTCCGATTTTAACCAAAAGAATTAGCAGAAAACCTACACCCCCATGGAGAACTGAGGAAATAAAGAAACTAAAAAGAAACTGCAGGAGTGCTGAAAGGAGATGGAGGAAATCAAAATTAACCATACACTATGAAATTTTATGCCAACTCCTTAAAAACTACAATAATACTATTAAAAAAGCAAGAACTTCACATTTCAAAAACTTAATTTTAAATAACAAAAACAATTCCAAATTCTTATTCTCCACAATAGATTTTTTAACAAATGGAAACCCTGACAGATCCCATAAAACAGCAACAGACCATTACTGTGAGGATTTTGCAGACCACTTCAGGGGTAAAATTGATGACATTAGATCCAGTCTTTTATCTCAACAGATTTTAACTCTTAACACACCTGGATCAGTGCTTTTACCTGAGGAAACACTGGAGAGTTTTGCCTTGGTTGATGCGGGGACACTTTGTAGAGTTTTCTCCAAGGTAAAGCCCACAACCTGCCTTTTAGACCCCATTCCCACACCGTTTTTTAAAACACTCTATGGATTCTTTGAGGAACAGCTTTTATATTTGGTCAACTGTTCTCTTCAGACGGGTGTCTTCCCCACCGCCTTTAAAACGGCGGTGGTGAAGCCCCTTCTGAAGAAGAGTGGGTTGGACCCCAATGTTTTAAATAACTACCGGCCTGTATCCAACTTACCGTTTTTAAGTAAAATTTTAGAAAAACTTGTTTTTAATCAAGTGAATGAATTTTTAAACTCAACACACATTTTAGAGGCTCATCAGTCCGGTTTTAGGATGAACCACAGTACAGAGACAGCACTTTTAAAGATTTTAAATGACATCAGGTGCAATTTAGATAACCAAAAACTCACAGTCTTGGTTCTGCTGGATCTAACCGCCGCCTTCGATACAGTAGACCATCACATTTTATTAAACAGACTGAAGCACCTGGTCGGCCTCTCTGGTACTGTTCTTAAATGGTTCACGTCCTACCTCACTGATCGTAGTTTCTTCGTAAGTATGGATACATGTTCCTCAGGAATCTATAAGATAAGGTGTGGGGTTCCCCAAGGGTCAATTTTAGGTCCAACTCTTTTTAATCTGTACATGCTGCCCCTTGGGGACGTCATCAGGAGACATCAGCTTCCACAGCTACGCTGACGATACGCAACTGTACATCGCCGTGTCTCCTGATGACACAGGGCCAATTGATGCCCTTTTTAACTGTATTTTAGACATCAAGTCATGGATGGCAGCAAACTTCCTACAGCTCAACCAGGGCAAAACAGAGATTTTACTCATCGGTCCTGAAGGCCAGAGAGAGAAACTTTTACCAAAGTTACAGGATTTTAAACCCTCAAAATCAGTTAAAAATCTGGGCGTGATTTTTGACTCTGAGCTCACTTTTATTCCACATATTAAAAACATAACAAAGATCGGTTTTTACCATCTTAAGAACATAGCCAGAGTCCGCCCGTTTCTCTCTCAGGCCAGCACGGAGGTGCTAATGCATGCTTTTATCTCATGTCGTTTAGATTATTGTAACGCCCTGCTCTCTGGTCTTCCCAAAAAGAACATGTACAATCTACAATTACTACAGAACTCAGCCGCACGCGTGCTGACGAGGACCAGAGGGCGGGAGCACATTACACCTGTTTTAAAATCGCTGCATTGGCTCCCTGTGCGCTTCAGGGTTGATTTTAAGGTTCTTTTACTAGTTTTTAAGTGTCTTAATGGTCTTGGGCCTTCTTATTTGTCTGCACTACTTTTACCCTATCAACCCTCACGGACCCTGAGGTCCTCCGGTGCTGGCCTTTTAACCATACCAAAAGTTAGAACTAGGACACACGGGGAGGCGGCATTCAGTTTTTATGGTCCCCGATTGTGGAACAGCCTCCCGGAGAACCTCAGGGCCGCAGAGACTGTTGATGTTTTTAAAAAGAGGCTCAAGACTCATCTCTTTAATCAGGCTTTTAACTGACTCATTTAACTCTTTTACATTTTTTATGCTCACCCTTATTTTTATTGGATCTTACTACTCTGTTTTATAGTTAGTTTATCCTTTTTTATTATGATAATTTATTCTCATTGTTTTATCTTAATGTTTTATCTAAATATTTTAGTCGTTATTTATGGTCTATTTTATACATTTTACTGTCTTAGTCCTTTAGTTTTTAATGTCTTGCTTTTTAGACATACTTTTAGGATTTTACGTTATGTTATACTTTTTAAACTCTATTAGTGTATTTTATCCTGTTTTCTTGTAGCTTTTATCTCCAGTGTTTCCTCATGGGGAGCCTCCATGCTGGGAGTGACTCTGGCCTGCAGGGGGTCGTCCTGGGGATGGTTCTGGCCTGGATGGTGGTGGAGTTCTGCACCACGGCTTCACCGCTGTGGTGTGGACTTCTCTATCCGTCCGGGCCCCCCCCCCCCCCCCCCCTTCTAGCTGCGGGCTATGAGACCTCCTGGCGTGGACGGCTCCCTGTTACCGTTTCCTCACCTGGATCCTCTGTGCCTAGCCATGTCTGCACCGTGTGTCTGTGTGTGTCTGTCTGTGTGTGTGCAGGGAGGGGGAGGGGGAGGGGGGGGGGCACTAATACATTTTATGTTTATGTTTTATGAAAAGCACTTTGTGTTACATTTTTTTTGTATGAAAGGTGCTTTAAAAATAAAGTTTGATTTGATTTGATTTGATTTGGTTTCTCGAGGACCAACGCCTGCCAACAAAACTGTAGGATTGCATTATGTAATTAGCAACTCTAAAACTGTAGGATTACATGATATTGGCGACTCTGGCCAGGTGCCTAGCAAAATAGAAGTGGTTGCAGTTCCCCGCCCTCCAAAAGCTCACCAGGTGCGGCGTTTTGGAGGCGTTAACCAAAATAACCTTGTAAAAATTAAAACCAATGTACATTTGGTACCAATTACAGACCGAAAAATTAGATGCGGACTACTAAATATACAATCGTTAAGCTCTAAGTCTCTGTTAGTAAATGATATAATTACAGAGAGCAGGAGTGATATTTTCTGCTTAACAGAAACATGGTTACAGGAGGAAGAGTATGTTAGTTTGAATGAATCAACTCCGCCCGGCTACTTTAATCATCACATTCCTAGAAGCACGGGCCGAGGCGGAGGAGTCGCAGCAATTTATAACTCCGGTCTCCAAACAAAAATTGAACCTAAGTGCAATTATAATACATTTGAAAGCCTCACGCTTGGTCTGAAATTTCCGAGCTGGAAATCAGAGAAGCCAGTTGTGTTAGTGGTAGTGTACCGGCCCCCTGCTGGTGCGTATCTAGAGTTTTTGTCTGAATTTTCAGATTTCCTTTCTGGATTATTGATCAGCACAGATAAATTCATCATAGTGGGTGATTTTAACATTCATATGGATGTTGAAAGCGATAATCTTAAATTAGCCTTCGATTCTCTTCTAGAATCAATGGGTATCTCACAAAAAGTGGATAAACCGACGCACTGTTTTAATCATACTCTCGATCTCATTCTCACCTACGGTGTTGAAACTGATGGTCTGTTGGTGTCACCTGTAAACTCCCTTTTATCCGACCATTACTTAATAACGTTTGAATTTAATTTTGTTGATGTTGAAGTGCAAAATAGGAGGTATTATTTTAGCAGATGTTTGTCTGATGAAGTTATTGTTAAATTTAGGGAGGCCATTGCTTATCTCACGACAGTGCGAAATAGTGATGTAGTCGAGGCCAGTGACCTGGGTTCTACCTCTGCAGATGTTGATTTCCTTGCTAGTAACACTGCTGATTTGTTGCATTCAGCTTTAGATGAAGTTGTTCCTTTGAAAAGGAGGGTTTCTAGCCACAGGAGCTTAACTCCCTGGTATAATTCAGATATCCGCATGTTGAAACAAAACGTACGTAAAATGGAAAGGAAGTGGTACTCTTGTAGGTCTGTAGACTCTTATCGTGAATGGAAAGATATTCTAATAGTATATAAAAAAGCCATTCGCAAAGCCAGAACAGCTTATTATTCAACGTTGATAGAGGATAACAAAAGTAACCCACGTTTTCTGTTCAGCACTGTAGCCAGGCTGACAAAGAGTCACAACTCTGTTGAGCCGTGCATTCCTGCAGCTCTCAGTAGTGAGGACTTTATGGGCTTCTTCAACAGTAAAATCACGAGAATTAGAGAAGAAATCAACCAGCCGGTTGTAGGTGTTTCTTCAGCTTTAGCGACTTCCCTACGCTCTGACTTGCCTCTAGACTGTTTTGATCCTATAGACCTCCCTGAGCTGACCTCACTCGTTAATAGAGCTAAGTCAACCACATGTATGTCAGACCCCATCCCGACTCAACTATTCAAAAATGTTTTTTCTCTTATTGGTGTGACAATACTGGACCAAATCAACCTATCCCTAAGTTTAGGATATGTACCACAGGTTTTCAAAGTCGCAGTAATTAAACCTTTACTTAAAAAACCTTCTCTTGACCCAGACACCTTAGCTAATTATAGACCAATTTCCAACCTTCCATTTGTATCTAAAATTCTGGAAAAGGCAGTTTCAAGCCAGTTATGTGACTATTTGTATAGAAATGATCTGTTTGAAGTCTTTCAGTCAGGGTTCAGAATGCATCATAGCACAGAGACAGCACTGGTTCGAGTCACGAATGACCTCCTTATGGCCTCAGATAAGGGATTAGTGTCCATACTGGTTCTACTGGACCTCAGATAAGGGATTAGTGTCCATACTGGTTCTACTGGACCTCAGATAAGGGATTAGTGTCCATACTGGTTCTACTGGACCTCAGTGCTGCTTTTGACACTGTAGATCAGCATTTTACTGCACAGGTTAGAGCACGTTGTTGGGATTAAAGGGACAGCTCTACGTTGGTTTAAATCATATCTATCTGACAGGTTCCAGTTTGTTCATGTACATGAGGTTTCTTCAGAACAGTCAAGGGTCTGTTATGGTGTTCCGCAGGGTTCAGTGCTAGGGCCAATCTTGTTCAGTTTATACATGCAGCCGTTGGGAAGTATAATCCAGAATCACGGCATACACTTTCATTGTTATGCTGATGATACGCAGCTCTACTTGTCTATGAAGCCGGATGAAACAGAACCGTTAGTTAAACTTCAGGCATGTCTTAGGGACATCAAGGACTGGATGTCCAGAAATTTCTTGCTTCTAAATTCAGATAAAACAGAGGTTATCATTCTTGGTCCAGAGCATCTTAGGAAGGGATTAGATGGTGTTGCGATGGCTTCCAGTGCAACTGTGAGAAACCTTGGTGTTATTTTCGATCAGGATTTGTCGTTTAAACCATATGTCAGTCAGGTCTGTAAAATAGCCTTTTTCCATCTCCGTAATATTGCAAAGATTAGGAAAATCCTCTCGCAGAGTGATGCAGAAAAACTAGTTCATGCGTTTGTATCTTCTAGACTAGATTACTGTAATGTGTTGTTAGCAGGATGTCCAAGTAATTTGCTGAATAGGCTCCAGCTGATCCAGAATGCAGCAGCACGAGTGCTGACAGGAATTAGCAGGAGAGACCACGTCTCTCCAGTGTTTGCGTCGCTCCATTGGTTACCCGTAAAATTCAGAATCCAATTTAAAATTGTATTACTTGCGTATAAAGCCCAAAACGGCTTAGCTCCGCATTATTTGCAAGACCTGATAGTGCCTTATGTTCCTGTCAGAGCTCTCCGTTCTCAGAGTGCAGGTTTACTCGTAGTTCCTAGAGTATCCAAATGTAGACTTGGAGGGCGGGCGTTCTGCTATCAGGCACCACTACTATGGAACCAACTTCCAATCTGGGTTAAGGAGGCTGACACCACCTCCACCTTTAAAACTAAACTTAAAACATTTCTGTTTAGTAAAGCCTATAGTTAGTGTTTTAGTAAACTTCTAGCTGGTGTTGGTAAATCTCTAGGTAGTGTAAACTTTAGTGTGTCAGAGTCGCTCCTGTAGTTTCTTGTGCTGGCCCCCCCTTCTCCTCCCTTTTCTCTCTTTTGTCCATGTTGCAGCATCCTTTGCCGGACACCGGAACCTGCAGTGTGGGAGTGAGGGGGGCAGGGTAACGGCCCCTTTTGGGCGGGGGAGAAGGTTCGTCCCTCAAGACTCCTCTCCTTGGCCCTGCCCCTTTTCAACCCTTCCCCGACCCTGCACCCCAACCTGGGACTTGCTGATTGGGCCGGAGCTTCGGGAGCTGCGTGCTGGCCTGCGGTCCCCACCCCTGGTCATCCCGTTGCTGCTTCCACCTGCCTGCTGTGCTGTTGCCATCCCTGACCCACCAGTCTGGCCCTCGGCAGGAGGGTCCCCCCTTATGAGCCTGGTCCTGGTCCAGGTTTCTTCCCTCCTAAAGGGGAGTTTTTCCTTGCCACTGTTTGGCTTAAGGTTTTTCTCCCACTATGGGAGTTTTTACCTGCCATTGTTTATGTAATAACTGCTCGGGGGTCATGTTCTGGGTATGGGTCTCTGGAAAGCGTCTAGAGACAACTCTGTTGTATTAGACGCTATATAAATAAAATTGAATTGAATTGAATTGAAAATCAAACCAGCACCAAACCAGCACCAAAAACAGGGATCGAGAACTGAAGCAAAAACTTGGCAGGACACATGGAGGGAAGGAAACAGTACGGAACCACAAGGAGCAAGGGAAAGACAAGACCAGATATACACAAGGGGATAACAAGACACAGGTTTGAACAATCAGGGCAGATGGAAGACAGGCGGGGCAGAACAGAAACAAACTGGGGTAAATGTCAACCACTGACAGGAAGTCCAGACTGGATTTTCAGACTTCTGGATACCGGCCATGAACAGTGACCCAAAACTAGATGCTGCGTACTCCATCTCACTAGTTTGTAGTTTCCATCTATGCATCAAAGACAAATGGAACAGGAAGTTGGCAGTTTAAAGAGATTAAGGCCAAAACATTAAAGAAAATGTGCATTTTTCTTTTAAATGATGATGTCAGTGTTTGCAATATAAATTAAATTTACCTTTACTTAAATGTTTTATTCAAATGAAGCCTGTATGGCATGGTGCTGCCCTCAGATAACAAACCATATACCTGGACCTCACGCCACTCTGTTAATGTTTTGGAGGGAATTTAAATGTTTAAATATCAGTAGACATGTTTATGTCCAATACCAAGAGGGGTTAAAGTTCATGTGCATTTTTAATTCATGTCCCTTCATTTTAGTGGACAGGGTCAGTTTAAGTGTTTTTGTCACTTCACTTAAATTTACATTGATTCACTTTTTACATCACAGCAATTAATTTTTTCACTTTGTTGTATTTTTATTCCTGATTCTCCATTTGCAATTTAGTATTTCTATTTTTAATATGACCCTTTTCTTATTTTTAATACCTTTGTTTCTTTATTGCGTGAGTGCTGCTGAGTCCCCAAATATCCTCCAGGATCAATAAAGTACCTTCCTGTTTTGGGTTCGAGTCACAGACCAAATCCATTTTATTTGGGTTGGAGTTTCTGAGGTTAGAAATCCTGTAAATGCTAATATTTCATGTGTGAACATTTCTGTCCAGAGAACTCAGAACTGAATGTATGTTTGCAACCTGTAACGGTAAAGAGAAAGTGATGTTTTAAATGATCTGAGACATTTATAAAGTCTGAAAGAAAGTAAGTTGAGGACTGTCTAAGTGCTTGTTGAAAAATAAAAAAGTGAGTTTAAAAACACAGAATAATCTGCAATGTGTGTTGAATAATTTAAAGAACTTGGAAAAATAAGGAGTAAATATTAAAAGTAGTCTGTCTCCATCTAGAGCAGTGTTTCCCAACCTCAGTCCTCAATGCCCACTGTCCTGCATGTTTTAGATGTTTCCCTTCATCATCACACCTGATTCTAATTAATGGTCCTCATTAGCTTGTCATCAAGGTCTGGATAGTTCTGTTGATGACACAGCCACTTGTATCACGGTGTGCTGAAGCAGGAAAAATCTAAAACCTGCAGGACAGTGTTGCCTCGAGGACCAGGGATGGGAAACACTGATCTAGGGTCAGAAAATAAGTTGGACGAATAATTAAAAGTTTCAATAAGTGTCTCCCTCTAGTGGATACATAAAATACTACTTTAATATTTGTCTTGTCTTCCTCTAGTGGAGATATAAAATCATTGTGTTTAAAAATCGAATCTCTGGAAATTGTTGTGTTTTTTTATGAATCCCAAAGTAGGGAAATGTTCTTGGAACGGAACGAAAGTAACAATATACACCAAAGTCAATTTAAGAATTTATGAAAAATATAAACAAGTATAAAGGAACAACATACATATAAAATAAAAAAACAAATAAATTAAAGCTCCCCCACATTCCTGGGTCAATAAAAGGATAAAAAGTGCCTTTGCACATAAAACTCAACTTATCATCAAATCATATCAGAAAATAACAATCTACGGTTCTGGAGTAAATGACCAAAAATTCCCTCTTGATATGAAATTACAACATTTGAAACCAGTTTCTTTGATTTGGTGTCGGCCTGGGTGGTTCAGGACGGTCCTGGGTCGGGGGGGGGGGGGGGGGGGGACATGTTAGTTCTGGTACTGGTACATGCTGCTGGGTCGGGGGGGGGGGGGGGACATGTTAGTTCTGGTACTGGTACATGCTGCTGGGTCGGGGGGGGGGGGGGACATGTTAGTTCTGGTACTGGTACATGCTGCTGGGTCGGGGGGGGGGGGGGGGACATGTTAGTTCTGGTACTGGTACATGCTGCTGGGTCGGGGGGGGGGACATGTTAGTTCTGGTACTGGTACATGCTGCTGGGTCGGGGGGGGGGGGACATGTTAGTTCTGGTACTGGTACATGCTGCTGGGTCGGGGGGGGGACATGTTAGTTCTGGTACTGGTACATGCTGCTGGGTCGGGGGGGGACATGTTAGTTCTGGTACTGGTACATGCTGCTGGGTCGGGGGGGGGACATGTTAGTTCTGGTACTGGTACATGCTGCTGGGTCGGGGGGGGGACATGTTAGTTCTGGTACTGGTACATGCTGCTGGGTCGGGGGGGGGGGGACATGTTAGTTCTGGTACTGGTACATGCTGCTGGGGGGGGGGGGGACATGTTAGTTCTGGTACTGGTACATGCTGCTGGGTCGGGGGGGGGACATGTTAGTTCTGGTACTGGTACATGCTGCTGGGTCGGGGGGGGGACATGTTAGTTCTGGTACTGGTACATGCTGCTGGGTCGGGGGGGGGGACATGTTAGTTCTGGTACTGGTACATGCTGCTGGGTCGGGGGGGGGACATGTTAGTTCTGGTACTGGTACATGCTGCTGGGTCGGGGGGGGGACATGTTAGTTCTGGTACTGGTACATGCTGCTGGGTCGGGGGGGGGGGGGACATGTTAGTTCTGGTACTGGTACATGCTGCTGGGTCGGGGGGGGGGGACATGTTAGTTCTGGTACTGGTACATGCTGCTGGGTCGGGGGGGGGGGGGACATGTTAGTTCTGGTACTGGTACATGCTGCTGGGTCGGGGGGGGGGGGGGGACATGTTAGTTCTGGTACTGGTACATGCTGCTGGGTCGGGGGGGGGGGGGGGGGGACATGTTAGTTCTGGTACTGGTACATGCTGCTGGGTCGGGGGGGGGGGGGACATGTTAGTTCTGGTACTGGTACATGCTGCTGGGTCGGGGGGGGGACATGTTAGTTCTGGTACTGGTACATGCTGCTGGGTCGGGGGGGGGGGGGGACATGTTAGTTCTGGTACTGGTACATGCTGCTGGGTCGGGGGGGGGGGACATGTTAGTTCTGGTACTGGTACATGCTGCTGGGTCGGGGGGGGGGGGGGACATGTTAGTTCTGGTACTGGTACATGCTGCTGGGTCGGGGGGGGGGGGACATGTTAGTTCTGGTACTGGTACATGCTGCTGGGTCGGGGGGGGGGGACATGTTAGTTCTGGTACTGGTACATGCTGCTGGGTCGGGGGGGGGGGACATGTTAGTTCTGGTACTGGTACATGCTGCTGGGTCGGGGGGGGGGACATGTTAGTTCTGGTACTGGTACATGCTGCTGGGTCGGGGGGGGGGGACATGTTAGTTCTGGTACTGGTACATGCTGCTGGGTCGGGGGGGGGGGGGGGGACATGTTAGTTCTGGTACTGGTACATGCTGCTGGGTCGGGGGGGGGGGGACATGTTAGTTCTGGTACTGGTACATGCTGCTGGGTCGGGGGGGGGGGGGGGGACATGTTAGTTCTGGTACTGGTACATGCTGCTGGGTCGGGGGGGGGGGGACATGTTAGTTCTGGTACTGGTACATGCTGCTGGGTCGGGGGGGGGGGACATGTTAGTTCTGGTACTGGTACATGCTGCTGGGTCGGGGGGGGGGGGGGGACATGTTAGTTCTGGTACTGGTACATGCTGCTGGGTCGGGGGGGGGGGGGGACATGTTAGTTCTGGTACTGGTACATGCTGCTGGGTCGGGGGGGGGGGACATGTTAGTTCTGGTACTGGTACATGCTGCTGGGTCGGGGGGGGGGGGGGACATGTTAGTTCTGGTACTGGTACATGCTGCTGGGTCGGGGGGGGGGGACATGTTAGTTCTGGTACTGGTACATGCTGCTGGGTCGGGGGGGGGGGGGGACATGTTAGTTCTGGTACTGGTACATGCTGCTGGGTCGGGGGGGGGGGGGGGACATGTTAGTTCTGGTACTGGTACATGCTGCTGGGTCGGGGGGGGGGGGGACATGTTAGTTCTGGTACTGGTACATGCTGCTGGGTCGGGGGGGGGGACATGTTAGTTCTGGTACTGGTACATGCTGCTGGGTCGGGGGGGGGGGACATGTTAGTTCTGGTACTGGTACATGCTGCTGGGTCGGGGGGGGGGACATGTTAGTTCTGGTACTGGTACATGCTGCTGGGTCGGGGGGGGGGGGGGGACATGTTAGTTCTGGTACTGGTACATGCTGCTGGGTCGGGGGGGGGGGGACATGTTAGTTCTGGTACTGGTACATGCTGCTGGGTCGGGGGGGGGACATGTTAGTTCTGGTACTGGTACATGCTGCTGGGTCGGGGGGGGGGGGGGGACATGTTAGTTCTGGTACTGGTACATGCTGCTGGGTCGGGGGGGGGGACATGTTAGTTCTGGTACTGGTACATGCTGCTGGGTCGGGGGGGGGGGGACATGTTAGTTCTGGTACTGGTACATGCTGCTGGGTCGGGGGGGGGGGGGGACATGTTAGTTCTGGTACTGGTACATGCTGCTGGGTCGGGGGGGGGACATGTTAGTTCTGGTACTGGTACATGCTGCTGGGTCGGGGGGGGGGGGGGGACATGTTAGTTCTGGTACTGGTACATGCTGCTGGGTCGGGGGGGGGGGGGGGACATGTCAGTTCTGGTACTGGTACATGCTGCTGGGTCGGGGGGGGGGGACATGTTAGTTCTGGTACTGGTACATGCTGCTGGGTCGGGGGGGGGGGGGACATGTTAGTTCTGGTACTGGTACATGCTGCTGGGTCGGGGGGGGGACATGTTAGTTTCTGGTACTGGTACATGCTGCTGGGTCGGGGGGGGACATGTTAGTTCTGGTACTGGTACATGCTGCTGGGTCGGGGGGGGGGGGACATGTTAGTTCTGGTACTGGTACATGCTGCTGGGTCGGGGGGGGGGGGGGGACATGTTAGTTCTGGTACTGGTACATGCTGCTGGGTCGGGGGGGGGGGGGACATGTTAGTTCTGGTACTGGTACATGCTGCTGGGTCGGGGGGGGGGGGGGGACATGTTAGTTCTGGTACTGGTACATGCTGCTGGGTCGGGGGGGGGGGGGGACATGTTAGTTCTGGTACTGGTACATGCTGCTGGGTCGGGGGGGGGGGACATGTTAGTTCTGGTACTGGTACATGCTGCTGGGTCGGGGGGGGGGGGGACATGTTAGTTCTGGTACTGGTACATGCTGCTGGGTCGGGGGGGGGGGGACATGTTAGTTCTGGTACTGGTACATGCTGCTGGGTCGGGGGGGGGGGGACATGTTAGTTCTGGTACTGGTACATGCTGCTGGGTCGGGGGGGGGGGGGGACATGTTAGTTCTGGTACTGGTACATGCTGCTGGGTCGGGGGGGACATGTTAGTTCTGGTACTGGTACATGCTGCTGGGTCGGGGGGGGGGGACATGTTAGTTCTGGTACTGGTACATGCTGCTGGGTCGGGGGGGGGGGGGGACATGTTAGTTCTGGTACTGGTACATGCTGCTGGGTCGGGGGGGGGGACATGTTAGTTCTGGTACTGGTACATGCTGCTGGGTCGGGGGGGGGGGGGGACATGTTAGTTCTGGTACTGGTACATGCTGCTGGGTCGGGGGGGGGGGGGGGGACATGTTAGTTCTGGTACTGGTACATGCTGCTGGGTCGGGGGGGGGGGGGGGGACATGTTAGTTCTGGTACTGGTACATGCTGCTGGGTCGGGGGGGGGACATGTTAGTTCTGGTACTGGTACATGCTGCTGGGTCGGGGGGGGGGGGGACATGTTAGTTCTGGTACTGGTACATGCTGCTGGGTCGGGGGGGGGACATGTTAGTTCTGGTACTGGTACATGCTGCTGGGTCGGGGGGGGGACATGTTAGTTCTGGTACTGGTACATGCTGCTGGGTCGGGGGGGACATGTTAGTTCTGGTACTGGTACATGCTGCTGGGTCGGGGGGGGGGGGGACATGTTAGTTCTGGTACTGGTACATGCTGCTGGGTCGGGGGGGGGGGGGACATGTTAGTTCTGGTACTGGTACATGCTGCTGGGTCGGGGGGGGACATGTTAGTTCTGGTACTGGTACATGCTGCTGGGTCGGGGGGGGGGGACATGTTAGTTCTGGTACTGGTACATGCTGCTGGGTCGGGGGGGGGGGGACATGTTAGTTCTGGTACTGGTACATGCTGCTGGGTCGGGGGGGGGGGGGACATGTTAGTTCTGGTACTGGTACATGCTGCTGGGTCGGGGGGGGGGGGGGGGGGACATGTTAGTTCTGGTACTGGTACATGCTGCTGGGTCGGGGGGGGGGGGGGGGACATGTTAGTTCTGGTACTGGTACATGCTGCTGGGTCGGGGGGGGGGGACATGTTAGTTCTGGTACTGGTACATGCTGCTGGGTCGGGGGGGGGGGGGGGACATGTTAGTTCTGGTACTGGTACATGCTGCTGGGTCGGGGGGGGGACATGTTAGTTCTGGTACTGGTACATGCTGCTGGGTCGGGGGGGGGGGACATGTTAGTTCTGGTACTGGTACATGCTGCTGGGTCGGGGGGGGGGGACATGTTAGTTCTGGTACTGGTACATGCTGCTGGGTCGGGGGGGGGGGGGGGACATGTTAGTTCTGGTACTGGTACATGCTGCTGGGTCGGGGGGGGGGGGGGGACATGTTAGTTCTGGTACTGGTACATGCTGCTGGGTCGGGGGGGGGGGACATGTTAGTTCTGGTACTGGTACATGCTGCTGGGTCGGGGGGGGGGGACATGTTAGTTCTGGTACTGGTACATGCTGCTGGGTCGGGGGGGGGGGGGGACATGTTAGTTCTGGTACTGGTACATGCTGCTGGGTCGGGGGGGGGGGACATGTTAGTTCTGGTACTGGTACATGCTGCTGGGTCGGGGGGGGGGGACATGTTAGTTCTGGTACTGGTACATGCTGCTGGGTCGGGGGGGGGGGACATGTTAGTTCTGGTACTGGTACATGCTGCTGGGTCGGGGGGGGGGGGGGACATGTTAGTTCTGGTACTGGTACATGCTGCTGGGTCGGGGGGGGGGACATGTTAGTTCTGGTACTGGTACATGCTGCTGGGTCGGGGGGGGGGGGGACATGTTAGTTCTGGTACTGGTACATGCTGCTGGGTCGGGGGGGGGGGGGGACATGTTAGTTCTGGTACTGGTACATGCTGCTGGGTCGGGGGGGGGGGGGGACATGTTAGTTCTGGTACTGGTACATGCTGCTGGGTCGGGGGGGGGACATGTTAGTTCTGGTACTGGTACATGCTGCTGGGTCGGGGGGGGGGACATGTTAGTTCTGGTACTGGTACATGCTGCTGGGTCGGGGGGGGGGGACATGTTAGTTCTGGTACTGGTACATGCTGCTGGGTCGGGGGGGGGGGACATGTTAGTTCTGGTACTGGTACATGCTGCTGGGTCGGGGGGGGGGGACATGTTAGTTCTGGTACTGGTACATGCTGCTGGGTCGGGGGGGGGGGACATGTTAGTTCTGGTACTGGTACATGCTGCTGGGTCGGGGGGGGGGGGGGACATGTTAGTTCTGGTACTGGTACATGCTGCTGGGTCGGGGGGGGGGGGGACATGTTAGTTCTGGTACTGGTACATGCTGCTGGGTCGGGGGGGGGACATGTTAGTTCTGGTACTGGTACATGCTGCTGGGTCGGGGGGGGGGACATGTTAGTTCTGGTACTGGTACATGCTGCTGGGTCGGGGGGGGGGGACATGTTAGTTCTGGTACTGGTACATGCTGCTGGGTCGGGGGGGGGGGACATGTTAGTTCTGGTACTGGTACATGCTGCTGGGTCGGGGGGGGGACATGTTAGTTCTGGTACTGGTACATGCTGCTGGGTCGGGGGGGGGGGGACATGTTAGTTCTGGTACTGGTACATGCTGCTGGGTCGGGGGGGGGGGGGGGGACATGTTAGTTCTGGTACTGGTACATGCTGCTGGGTCGGGGGGGGGGGACATGTTAGTTCTGGTACTGGTACATGCTGCTGGGTCGGGGGGGGGGGGGACATGTTAGTTCTGGTACTGGTACATGCTGCTGGGTCGGGGGGGGGGGGGACATGTTAGTTCTGGTACTGGTACATGCTGCTGGGTCGGGGGGGGGGGGGACATGTTAGTTCTGGTACTGGTACATGCTGCTGGGTCGGGGGGGGGGGGACATGTTAGTTCTGGTACTGGTACATGCTGCTGGGTCGGGGGGGGGGGGACATGTTAGTTCTGGTACTGGTACATGCTGCTGGGTCGGGGGGGGGGGGGGGGACATGTTAGTTCTGGTACTGGTACATGCTGCTGGGTCGGGGGGGGGGGACATGTTAGTTCTGGTACTGGTACATGCTGCTGGGTCGGGGGGGGGGACATGTTAGTTCTGGTACTGGTACATGCTGCTGGGTCGGGGGGGGGGGACATGTTAGTTCTGGTACTGGTACATGCTGCTGGGTCGGGGGGGGGGGGACATGTTAGTTCTGGTACTGGTACATGCTGCTGGGTCGGGGGGGGGGGGGGGGACATGTTAGTTCTGGTACTGGTACATGCTGCTGGGTCGGGGGGGGGGGGACATGTTAGTTCTGGTACTGGTACATGCTGCTGGGTCGGGGGGGGGGGGGGACATGTTAGTTCTGGTACTGGTACATGCTGCTGGGTCGGGGGGGGGACATGTTAGTTCTGGTACTGGTACATGCTGCTGGGTCGGGGGGGGGGGGGGACATGTTAGTTCTGGTACTGGTACATGCTGCTGGGTCGGGGGGGGGGGGGGGACATGTTAGTTCTGGTACTGGTACATGCTGCTGGGTCGGGGGGGGGGGGGGGACATGTTAGTTCTGGTACTGGTACATGCTGCTGGGTCGGGGGGGGGGGGGACATGTTAGTTCTGGTACTGGTACATGCTGCTGGGTCGGGGGGGGGGGGGGACATGTTAGTTCTGGTACTGGTACATGCTGCTGGGTCGGGGGGGGGGGGGGACATGTTAGTTCTGGTACTGGTACATGCTGCTGGGTCGGGGGGGGGGGGACATGTTAGTTCTGGTACTGGTACATGCTGCTGGGTCGGGGGGGGGGGGACATGTTAGTTCTGGTACTGGTACATGCTGCTGGGTCGGGGGGGGGGGACATGTTAGTTCTGGTACTGGTACATGCTGCTGGGTCGGGGGGGGACATGTTAGTTCTGGTACCATGGGTGGGGTTGAACCCTCACCCTGGGTGGGGTTGGAGAAAGGATCTTTCTGTGTGGAGTTTGCATGTTCTCCCCGTGTTCCCTTGGGTAGCTAATGTTCTCTACTCTCACAAAAACATGCAACAGTCCTGGCTCTACTGCCCCCTCTGGCCAACCGGGGAACAGATGGGGTGGGGAGGATCCGGCCGGAATAACGTGATCCTTCCACGCGCTACGTCCGGCCGGAGAAACCCCACCCTGTCTGGTGAAAAGATGCAGGGTTTCAGGGTTCCCGTCTTCTGTAGAATGGAACCTTTATGAGGATTACTGCAAATATTTTGATATTGTTTTTTTTTGTTCCATTTTTTCCTGTACAGTTGTTTTTGTGTGTGTTTAAAATAAAGACTTTTGTGCAAAACAAGACAGACTTTCATTTACACACCTTTCAGAAAATAGAAAAAATCTTGAATTTTGTCGTTTGCATAGTGACAGCAGTTATCCTATAAATTATTATAAACAATAAGTAATATGTATCACAGTAGCAGTAATGAACAACTGTATGACAGGATAAATTACTGTGAATAAAGTAAACAAGTGTAAATAGAGTAGTAGAAAAATAAACTAAAAATAATAAAAAGTGAACTATGAAACAGTGTAAGAAGTTACTGTAAATAAATACAACGACTATAGTAGCAGTAGCATCTTGTGTCCATCCTTGTTTGGTGCTGGGAGAGTCTGCATGTAATTCACTGCTGGAGTGTAGGAGAACCGTTTCCCTGCATGAGGATGTGATTCTGGAAGTTTTCCTAATCTGATGTAGTCCTGCAGAGTGTGAGAATAAAGATACAAAAACATTATGTCTTTATGATAATTACTGACCTATAAACAGTACTTGAGTTGTAAAAAACAATCAGGGGGGATGGAGGATTTTATCATATGGGGACAGATAATTTGTGCTGATTACAAATAATATAATATTTTACAAATAATAGCACTGACCAAAACACCTGCAGAAATACTGCAGGAATGACATAGCAGCAGTTAAATGCAGCCTTCTGTAAGCTTTAAATATCCACTGGGCTTACATCAAATACATCAAAACTAGTGCTGGCCAACGATTAAAATTTTTAATCTCAATTAATCCATGATTTCTGTAATTAACTGCGATTAATCGCATATTAATTGCAAATTTATTCACACATTTTGTGCTGTTCTAAATTACCTCAAGGTTTTTATGTTTTTTAATCCCTTTAACAACATGAGAAAGGGCAAATATGATGCTTTATGCCAATGTTTATTCAACTTGCCACAAAAAAGGCTTTTGACCTGAATGTAACATTCCTTCATAAATACAAACACAATGTAGTCCCAACTTTACACTTGGAAAGACTAATTTAAGATTCCTGTTTTAAGCAGCTCAGAGTAAAACAATGAACCATATGCATCACAAACATTGTACAAGAAGTGCTTTGGTCAGTTAAATTTTCCATGTAATTATGTCTAACCTCATATGGAGGAAAATAAAAGGCTCAAAAATATCCCCTTCTCCTAAGTGGGATCAAAACAGGGTGAGACAAAAAATTAATTACAAACGAATAAAGTGCACATGTAAGGCGAGTAACTCAGCCGTTTCCTCACCTGAATCCTCAGTGCACTCGTGAGAATCGCAGTGTGCGCCCGTCTGTGCGCATGTGTGTGTGTGTGCGCGTGTGTGTGCGGGGGGGGCATCTTTGAGTTATATGTTTTATGTAAACCGCTTTGTGTTGCATTTCTTATTTTGTAAGAAAGGCGCTTCACAAATGAAGTTTGATTTGATTTGACTCGTCCTTTTTTGCAAGCTGCTACAGCGTTGTCTGATTTTGACGAGGTGGGGGGGCGGAGCAGCGCTGCCCTCTCTGGTATTTGCCCTCAATGTTTATTCTAGCTTGTTACTCTCCCGCTTTCTTTTTTTTCGCCTCGTCCGATAAAACTTTTATTTTCTTGGATTTTTTCGCTGCTTCGGCCATGATACCGGCTTCTGCTGAGCTCTGCACTCCACGCCCCGCCCAGCTTTCATCAGAGGTGTCAAGTAACGAAACACAAATACTTTGTTACCTTACTTAAGTAGAAATTTTGGTTATGTATACTTCACTGGAGTAATTATTTTTCAGACGACTTTTTACTTTTTACTCCTTACATATTAAAAACAGCCTTGTTACTCTATTTTATTTCTGCCTTTAAAAAAACTATCCAGTTAAATTGCTCCATCCGGATAGAGTGAATTTGGTTGTGGTTGTTTCAGATGTTCTTGTCCAGTTTTGTTCTTACATCCGTTCCCTCAGATTCCTGCAACTAAACTTGGATGTACATTCCAATAAAGGTTAGGATAAATGATAACATGCCTCTGAAGTTTGACTCTTTGCACCATTACAATACTTATAGACAGGGCTGCACATAAATGGGCCGCCAGAGCGCATGCGCCGTCAAAATCCACAGTGCGCTGTCAATCTTGTGCTGCGAAGCACCTTTGCGTACCAACAGCTGGGGCTCATATTATTGGGTCTGGGCAGACCAGAATACTAATATTAAAAAATCTATTGCGAGAGCTTTTCCACAGAACTGCCACTCAAAGTTTGTACTGGCCAATCACAGCGCGTCCTTACTCCCCCTCCATGCTCGTTGGGCAGGAAGAGAGGTAAGGATCAGCTTTACTGAACAAATCCCGACACCTCTCGTCAAAATGTCCAAGAAGCAAGCGCCATTAAGTCATTATTTTGGCGTTCCACCACCACCAACTACAAAGAGAACTGAAACCACCAACCCAAACTGAACCACTCCCCGAATCGAACGGAAAACGTGTGTTCGCCGAGAAGTGGCTGCATGATGTTACGCGGCGACGCGCACCGTACGTTCGCTCTCCCGCGTATCCTACCCCGTAAGCTCTGCGTTGGTGCGACGCGGAACCATAAATCAGCCAGTGTCTGTCACTTCGTGCAGCAGTTACCTGCACCAGCAAGACGCTGCTCTCTGATTATGGCTCACAGTTTATGAAAACCCCAAATAAAAAATAAATTAATTTATGAAATCAATAAACAATTCCATCATCAAAATTATAACAAATATAGGTTCAACATATCTTGCTTTGCATGTAATAAGACTAGGTAATATATTAGTTTCACCTTTTAAGTTGAATTATTGAAATAGATTAACTTTTACACCGTATTCTAGTTGAATTATTGAAATAAATTAACTTTTACACCATATTCTAGTTGAATTATTGAAATAAATTAACCTTTACACCATATTCTAGTTGAATTATTGAAATAAGTTAACTTTTACACCATATTCTTCACCTGTAGCAATATTCTACACCTTGGCTGATGTGGACATACAGAGCATAGGAGGCTATTTCAGCTGCTATATGGTTGGCTGTCTGTACAGTCATGCAAGTTCAATGCTATTAAAGAACACGTTTTTTCATATACAATAATCACATTTTTATGCAGTTTAGAAGTTTTGGGGCTTTTTTTTGGCTCCTGCGCTGCTGAAATCGGGGCGTCCTTTATTTCTAATTCTGAAAGTTGGCAACCCTAGGTGCAAAATATGCCGTGAGCATCCCAATCTGGCCGATAAAAACTGTAATTTTTATACTGACTCTACAGACTAACACGCACCATAATTTGTTAATTAATCTTTATAAGTGAATAAATATCGTTTTGCCTATAACTTATTCCTGCATCCCTCTTTTATCGATCCGGCGAGACGGGTCACCGCGTTTTTGGAGCCCCAAGTCACATATCCAGGGGCTCCTCTGAGCACCAGACCAAAATAATTATGTGCAGCCCTGCTTATAGACAACTAGTCATCATATCTCCTGCTCTCTGAAACACATGTTAATGCTCAATAGTACACATATATGGTTCTTTAATATATTTAAATTATACTAGGATGCATTCCTTTTCAATGGCTTTTGTCCTTAATGGCTTTTTTTCCCCTTACATTACTTTTACTTTTATACTTTAAGTAGTTTTGAAACCAGTACTCTTTTACTTTTACTTGAGTAAAAAACTTGAGTTGATACTTCAACTTCTACAGGAGTATTTTTAAACTCTAGTATCTATACTTCTACCTGAGTAATCAATGTGAATCCTGAAGACACCTCTGCCTTTTGTCTCCACTACGAATCGGGAAGGAGGGGGAAGTGACGTATGCAGTAAAGCAGTCAAAGCCGTAAAAAATGTTCCATCACAATGATGATGATGAAATATTAGATTAAGCTGGAAAAGTTACATAGTGCTGCTTTAAACTACTTGGCAATAAAATTATTTCTGATTCCGGTTCTGATTTCCACCAAGAACTTATATCAGTCTGCCTTCACCAATGCTGCCGTTGGGGCGTTTTAGAAATATAAATTCCCCGTTCACTGGACCGACAACTTTCACATGCTCGTCCATTTCCACTTCTCTTCTACCGGATTTAATTAATCAGGACCAGACTGGATTCATTAAACAGAGACAGACACAGGACAACATAAGGCGCAAATAACATATCTTGCTAAATACAACCAGAGAACGGTTAGAAGTAATAATATTAGATTAGATGCGGAGAAGGCTTTTGATTTGGTCGGGTGGGACTTTTTATATATATGGCTCTGGAGCGATTCTTTTCCATGAAACATTTATAAAATGTAAAAACAAAAACAGAAAACATGTGAGAGGCAACACAAGAAGGAGCAAAACTCTTTGAATTTTACCACCACCTTTTTATTTCTTTTTTTGGTCTTTGGATGCAGAACAAACAATAAAAATGATAAAGAAAAGTAAAAGCGTGAAGAAACAGTGACATGTTTCAGCTTCAACTGAACTGTAACAGAGGCTCCTGTTTCAAAACACCAGAAAAGTGAAACTACTGCTAAAAAAGCACCTTGAAGTTTCTCTGAAAATCTTTCAGAGAAGAAGGACTGAACTTGTGTTCCAGATGAATCATTTAATGATCGCTGCACGGCTGCAAATTAAAGTCTTGCTGAGCAGAAAATGTATGTAATAAATGATGAATGTCCTTTTATGCAGACGACACCCCACTAAATCGTTCCGGTCTAAAAGTATGTCCACCTTAGGAAGCTGACAGTTTTGCAGTTCATGCAGCAAGTATTTCTGTCCCTGGACATCAGAACACTCACTTCTACAGTTTGTGGTTCAGTCTGTTGGAATGAATTGATCTGTACTCAATTAGACTATAATTAACTGGTCTGTGTTTACTGTAAAATGTCCTAAAAGTTAGAAGAACTTATATTACTACCCTTTTTAATAGTTTCACCCTGAACAACACCTTTCTAAAAGCTGATTAATATGAAGGTATTGATTAATAGGATATGATAATCAATCTCATATCAGATTAATATCTGATTCTTAATTAGACTATAATGAACTGGTCTGTGTTTACTGTAAAGTGTCCTAAAAGTTAGAAGAACTTATATTACTACCCTTTTTAATAGTTTCACCCTGAACAACACCTTTCTAAAAGCTGATTAATATGAAGGTATTGATTAATAGGATATGATAATCAATCTCATATCTGATTAATAGCTGATTCTTAATTAGACTATAATGAACTGGTCTGTGTTTACTGTAAAGTGTCCTAAAAGTAAGAAGAACTTGTATTACTACCCTTTTTAATAGTTTCACCCTGAACAACCCCTTTCTAAAAGCTGATTAATATGAAGGTATTGGTTAATAGGACATGATAATCAATCTCATATCTGATTAATATCTGACTCTACCTGGATGTTAGAATGTAGCACAAATGTAACACACTTCCCTTCACCAATAACGACTAAAATAGATAAAAGAGGGTCTGTGACATGTGTCTGATGACAGTTTGGTCCTGTTCTCATAATTCTGTGTCTTTCGTTGCTGCTTTTTGTTGCTTTACGAGTTAACAAAGCTTCATGACAGAAGCAGGATCTGAGCTCTTCCTTTCACACGTCCGTGATCAGGATCAGGACCAGACACGAGTCGGGGATCCAGACGGGGGTCGGCAGCCTGTCAGTCAGTCCGTATCACCATGGTAACCACCTGTGAAGACAGTCGGATGAAAATGTGACTCGTGTCTCTTCTACAAACCCTCCGGTCTTCTTCACATCTCTGGCTTCTTTCCAATCACTCAGCTTCCTCAGCTTCCTTTTCTGAGACTGGGAGCTTTTGTTGTCCCTGATCTGTGACTGTCCGGCTGCAATAATGATTACAATCATCTTATCTGAACCACGCACGCTTTTGTCTGATTTTACAGCTCAGGTCAGTCTGGTCTTCTTGAAACACACAAACACCACTGAAAGTCAGCACACAAAACGAATAAACTTCATTACAAGTTGCACAACGATGTCATCACCAGCAGAGACTCACCTATTTAGGGTTAGGGTTAGGGTTAGACTCACCTATTTAGGGTTAGGGTTAGGGTTAGACTCACCTATTTAGTCCATGCCATGCTGATGAAGGCCGGAGCCACAGCTCTGCGAGCTGACCTGCCGTATCTGGATCTGGACAAGGCAGCTCTGCGCTTTCTTCCAGATCCTCCCCCAGAACAATCCTGGAAGTTAGAGATGGAGAGACTTTAGACGACAAACATGGGTTCTTTTATTTGGAGTGAAGCTGCTGACAGCAAAACTTGACCAAGTTTAGAAGCTTTGCAGCGAGGCGTACCGGCACGCAGTTGTTGCTGTTGTTGTCGTCTTTGACGCACAGGTGGATTTGGCAGTGCAGGTAGACGGCATTAGAGCTGCCCTTGAACTCAAACATGCTGAAAGAGAAAGAGCTGGAGGTTCCTGCTCCGTTTCCCTCCACCTGCACCGTCAGGTCGGCTTTGTTTGCACAGCTGTCCAAAAACAAGAAAACACCCTTTGGTCAGCGAGCAGAACGATGGTCCATGAATCCGCCCCGGGGAGTATCAGCGCAGGAGCTTCCTCTTCAGAACACCACTCACCCGTCCTTGATCAGGTCGTATTTCACGTCACTGTCGGACTCTTCCTGGCCGGTGGCCCAGCAGGAGTCGATCTCCATGGCGACCAAGTTTTCATCCAGCCCGTCGCTCGTCAGCTCCACCCAGATCGTCTGGTCCAGCAGCACCTCGGTGTCGGAGTCCACAGCTTGTGTGCGGTCAGCGTCCGTGTAGGCGTTCATCGTCACCTTGTAACTAAAAGTACCGGATGTGACCTCCTGGGAGACGGAGCTGCAGAGCAAACACAAGCACAACGTCAGCCCGTCGGCCTCACAAACCAGCCGACAACAGAAGTAGAACCCAACCGGCAGCCGGGACACACCTGTCCTTGATTGTGAAGCTCATAGTCTTGACGTCTGGTTCAACGTGGACGCAGGAGAAGTCAATCTTGATCTCGTTGTGGCGAGTGATGACATCGGAGGAGGAGCTGCTCGTGGTTTGGATGGTGTTCTTGTACGACACTTTGCCTTCTTCTTTCTGCAGGATCACATTCAGATGTTTGAGTGAAGCGGCTCATTTATATTTCCACCTCCGTCATGTTGAGTTAATCTATCTGTTAACAGTCTGTCATGAACTCGGAGCCGCCTGTATGTGACAACACAGATGTAGAAGCCACCTGCAGCCACTAGAGGGACCCGGAGCTCCCCTTTCATTTACATATTCAGTATTTAGCAAAAATAAGAACGTGGTTTATTTATAGACACCTAAATGAAAACATTAGAGAACTGCACTTTGAAATACCTAAATTATTCCTCCGATGTGTCGTCTGTTTATGATCTAAGAGTGTTTTCTTCTTTATAAATCCAGAATGTTTTTCAACCACACTTCAGTTTTTATTTCAAAAGGCCCTTGTCATTACCCGATTTAAGTCACACATGCGCAGTCGCGTCCAACATCGTCGGCCATCTTGGAAAGCAACGTACGGCAACACCACTTGGACAAACTACAGTTACGTCGCCAGACTTGATAGTCAAGATCTAAACACACACTTGTTTTGGTATACACTACTCACAATAAGTTAGGGATATTATTATTTACATGATTGCTTTTCCTAATTACTCATAGAACGAGTAATCTTCCATTTGTCAGCGTTTCCCAAACTGGGATGAAACTTTCCAGGTTCCATGTAGGCATGGAGCTGATGGAAAAAATTAAAGTCGCTCATTTTAATCAATAATCGGGTAATGACAACACTCTCTACTTCTTCACTGACTGACTGATTTCCTGCTGAAATGCACAGCGAAAAGTGGCGCATGCGCGGTAGCGACTCACATCGGGTAATGACAGGCCCTCGTATATTGTTGTGCTAGCGTAGCTAGCATCAGCAGGATTTATGTCAGTTACTGTATCTGGGTTTATTTTTGTAGCTCAGCTTGAATGTTAAAGTTGTACAGGTCCCTAAATGTGTTGAGCAGACAACCAACATGACTGCAAACATCTGTAGATCCTAAAGTGGAGGAGGCAGAGAAGCAGCCCAGCTGTGGCTGGAGGAGACTGTGGAGTGGGAACCCACCTCCACCTCCGTCCCGCAGTTGTCGTTGTCGAAGCTGAAGGTCACCATGTGGCTGTCCTCGTCCATGACACCAGTGCACGTTTCGTCGTTGAGGTGTAAGGTGGAGTAGTCGATACCTTTCTCCGCCAGGAGGCAACCCACCAGAGTGAGTGAAGCAGAGTCACCTGTGCAGACCGTCGGGTCACCTGAACATGAGAATATTGTGTTAAAATAACAGTTAAATGTTGTTCTCCAATCCATCGCTCCTGTTTGGTCGTTATAAAAGCTGCATTACCCAGAGTGCTCTTCTCTTTGTAACTGGAGGCAAAACTGGGTTTACAGAGGCAGGTGGGGCTACCGCTGACCAGTCCACAGACCTCATTATCACTGCAAGGACTCTCACAAACGAGAGCCGGATCTGCAGGGGGAGACGGAGCTGCAGGGGGCACAAAGTTAGTTCAAACACGTTCACGTTACTAATTATAACATGAACTACAAAATTTCAAGAAATGTTGATATGGGCATGCCCTACTGCCCATTCGTCCCCTCTCGCTGCTTTGGTTTGGGATTGTAGTGTTGTGTTTAAGGTGGTACTGGTTATGTTTAAGGTGGTACTGGTTGTGTTTAAGGTGGTACTGGTTGTGTTTAAGGTGGTACTGGTTGTGTTTAAGGTGGTACTGGTTGTGTTTAAGGTGGTACTGGTTGTGTTTAAGGTGGTACTGGTTGTGTTTAAGGTGGTACTGGTTGTGTTTAAGGTGGTACTGGTTGTGTTTAAGGTGGTACTGGTTGTGTTTAAGGTGGTACTGGTTGTGTTTAAGGTGGTTCTGGCCATGTTTGGGGTTATTAATAATGGCCAGTGAACCAAACCAAGGCCTGGATGCACGTTGCGGTTCGGGCCACATTTACGGATGATTTATTCATATTCTGCCCCATAAAAATGCATAGGTTTTGTTGCCATAGTAACAAGCTCCATAGGATAGAATGGGACAATTTGGCTTCAATATCTCAACAGCCTAAACAGTATGTTGTAGTCCACATCGTCCCGAGTCTTTTAACGTTAGATCGATGTCTCTGCGATATCGTGTTGCCGAGCAATAAGCGTCCATTCCGTTAGCTTGAAGAATTAGAATAGTTGAATATCTCAAAATCCAGTCCAAAATATTTTTTTTTAAATAGAAAGTTAAATATCTCAAAAACCGTAATAATTAGCATGATGACGTTGTACGATCCTTTAGTGCCAATCGGGCCAAGTGTTTGTAAATTTGAACAATGTCTCTACGATAAAGTTCGGTCGAGCAATAAGTGTCCGAATTTTCACCATTTTTTTTTGCTTTTTGGCATCTAGCGTTGCCACGGTAACACTTTTGACTGAGAAAAGTAATACCCATCGAGGCCACGATGGAGACGCATCCAACGATGGTTACCATGCATTTGTGCAACGTTGCGGTTCGGGCCGTATTAACGGACGAAAAAAGAGTGCGGAATAAGAAGAAAAAGAAAAGGGAAACATTTTCTGTATACTAATATAATGCCTTCATTTTCATGTTTTTCCTCGTTTTTTCAGGCGTGTTTTATTTTTTGGGGATTTTTCCCACATCAGAGCGGGGTCATGCTGTACACCCGCTGATGCGAAGTGGGACTTGTGCGACTTTAGCTTGTTAGCAAAATGCTGGGCCATTCTGGACGATTGCAATAGTGGCATGCCCATAATAAAAGGGAAAAGACGGGTATGAGTTTTGATGCAGATGGCTGAGTCTTACAGCACTCCTGGTTGGACTTCCATTCCTCCAGTTCGATCTTAGCCAGGCTGCAGGCTCTGGCGTAGGCCTCCAGGAACTGACACATGAGGCCGTCCTCATCAGGATATTTACACATGGTGTCACTGCAGGCAGTTATGTAGGGGTCTGGGGTGACGGCGGCGTGACAGGAGGAGAAGGGTTCCTTCATCAGGATGTTGCAGCTGCTCCAACAGAGAAGACGAGACAGAATGTGAGGTTTATCTTCCATATGATGTCACAAGACCCAACAGGTGATCAATAGGAAATGTAGATCAGATCTCCACATAGACCGAGTAACCCAGAAGAATCTGCTCACCGTTCCTTAATCGCGTCACAGTCGACTGTCAGGTCACTGGTTTCTGTGGGCATATTCTGACAGCTAGGGGGCGACAAACACCAGGACATTTTTTAAGTTTTTTCCTCAGACATCCATTCATATCAGACACGACACTCAAAGGACTGTCACCTTCCTTTATGCCGGACTTCACACAATCACCGCACTTTAAAATACAGAGGACCATCTATGGAACAATTTACCTACATCACTAAAATCAATATCTTTACTGGCTTTGTTCAAAAAACACTTGAAAAAAAATCAATCTGTAGTTAAGATCAGAAACACTTCTGGAGTTATTAAATTGTACTTTTTCATGCAATTAACCTACATCTTCATAATTTTTCCTATATTTTAATAACTCAGTAATATTTCTCTTTTTCATGCTCAATTGTCTTTTTCTGTTTTATATTATGCATTTCTATTTTGTGTTTTTGCTTTGAAGTCAGCTGCTACTACTACTACTACTACTACTACTACTACTACTACTACTACTACTACTACTACTAATGCTGCTGCTGTTACTGCTGTTATTGTTATGTTTGTTTTATAAAGGGGAGGCATTTTCATGAGCCTTTTTGGCTTCCACCTTTCCTGCACAAATGCTTTATTTGACCATTGTTTTTACTGTTTATACGGGTTCTGTTTTATGTGCATCTAAACTAAACTAAACTGAAATCAGGACCGCCTCAGTTCTGGTTGTTTTCATACCACACACACTGTATTTCTGCGAATCATTGATCAGACAGCGTCAGAGTCGGTCAGAGGGACATGGTACCTGCTGGCATCGGTCTGGTTGGTTGAAGTTGTTTTGTCGTCGTCTCCACACAAACCACCTGGTGGATAATAATCTACAAATGAAACTGTTCAGGAAAGAACGTGTCAGAAGAGCAGGAACATTCAGACTCACTAAAGTAAACCATATGCCCTGAATGACACGTTTAACTTGATACCTTTAGTTTGCAGCTGCGCAGTGTTTCCATCAAAGAACAGAGTAAGGTATTTGTCCATGTCCAGTTCCAGTTTGGCAGTGACTCCAGCTTGGGTCTTGGAGAGTTCAACACCACCGTGGTCCTTGAATTCGTTGGTGAGCTCCACCGCTGAACCGTCCACCTGCATCACAGTGGAGGTGAAAGGTGAAGGACACAAATGAGTTCACTAATGTGGTTCTAATATGACCGTGTGGAACGATGAGAGCAGAGAACTTGAGGAGGATTTCTGATAAAACCCCGGTCTGGATCCAGGACTGTGCTCGAAGACAGCTCACCTTGACTGTCCCACCTTGTTCCAGGAGAACCTCAACACCCTTTTTCAGTGTCACACTGTCCAGAAAGCTCACATCGGTGCGACGTCGGTCCTTGTAGCTGGCCAGAACTTCAAAATATGGGAAATATACACCTGCGACGTTTTGTCCATCTGACATCAGAGTGTACGTGCAGCGATCCTCCACAGTGGTGCCGACGCCTTTGACGTTGATCACAGTGGGTCCGGTCAAAGTGCAGATCCTGTACGGCATGCACCTGATAGAGAAGGAGCACAAACATCAGGAGCTGCTGTTGAGGAACGTGTCCACCAGGAGGTTCTATCTCCCTGAAAACAGGGACCATCAGCAGCTCTATATAAGCAGAACCTACTTTATTTGTTCCTAATTCATACAAGTGTTTATTGAAGGTACTTGTGGGAATCATTTATCTTCTCTGTCTACTGATCTCGATCTCTTCAGAGGTTGAACTCACTGATGAGATCAACCGACAGCTCCATCTGCTGCTGCTTCACCACAACAGTGTCTTCTAAAGAGACTACGATGCTCACTGAATCTCTGCTCAATCAGATTTGATTTTAGTCAAGAGTCAGAATACTTACGAGCCACGACCATCACAATATTGATTTGCGGCACAATCACTTGTAACTAAACTAATGACGCTTTCAGAACTGCAAGAGTAAGTTGCACAGGTTCCCTCATCGTACTTGTCCTCTTCTCCAGCGCTGATAAAATAACCTGAGGAGAAAAGGGATGTTTGCATTAATTTAAAAAAGCTCTCCGGATGAAAACACAAACTGACCAAAAATATTAAATATTTGACTCACGGAATCTTTAAATGTTATTTTGAGCCAAAATTTACCAACCTGCATCGGTTCTGCATCCACTGATGTCCGTGAACAAGGTTTGGTGTAATCCATTAATGCTGCTTGATCCAGCAATACTATATTCATTGATATAATGAGAAATGGTCTAAATGGGAACAAACACAATCAATTAATCACAACCATGAAGCTGAATCAACAGATTGGAGACAAATGAAGATGAGAAGAGACAAACATTTTAATTACATTCAGAAAGTAATTTGTTATGATCTCCTGTTAACTGCAGTGGAAAAAACACCGAATAAATCTAAAGAGTCAACTTTAGATTAGACCTCAATATTCACATGTTCTTCATTGCATCATTTTAAAAGACTGAAACTGTTTATTCACACAACTCACAAGAGAATCATCTGGGTTGGTGGTATCGGACTGAAGTCCCACAAGTGTTCGGGTCCCGTATTGCACAAGAAACACAGTTATCGGAATCTCCTGAAGAGAGAGTTTGATCCGAAGTGTTTCAGGAAGCAGGTCACAGTTTCTTCTTTTAGCTTTTTTAAAATATTAAACAGTGGAAACTAAAAATATTTAATAAGTGTGATAAAAGTTATAACCAAACAACAAACTTACCGAACGCTGTCCAGGGGTAGAATAACTAATTTGAACAGAGCAGGTCATTTCTCCTTCCATAGTGGATATCTGTTTCTTTACTTCTTCGTCAAGCCCAGCATCATGTTGTGTAATTTTAAAAGTAACATCTTGAGCTAAAGGACCGACAAGTTGGTCGGTACACTCGGAGTCGAAACAGAAAAGAGCCTCAAAGGAACCCTGCTTCACCTGTTGAAAATCAAAGACAAATCAAATCAAGAAGTTTTGTCTTAAAGTTTCCTGCAGAGACTAATTGCATCCATGTCTGCTGCACACAAAACAGAATAGTCCTTCAAGTGAGAGATTTACTTTCAAACAGGTTGATAATTGAAGGCCATGCCTCCGGCTGATGTGAGGGGAGTTGCTTGTAGTTTTGAGAAGTTGAATATATGTGTGGTGATCGCAGGACCTTCATGGGTGGAAATATGGGCATGCGGCGGTTTGAGCATCTTTAATCTCTAATGAGACGTGGTTTCAACTCTGAATCCACGATGTTACGAAAGAATTGATGTACAGTAAACAATTTTTATTGTTCTGATGTAACTTGAACTAATTTCCTTAGATACAGTTAGGATCATCCATTTAAGTGCAATATCCCCCCACCCATTCATGTACATTTTTATCCTCCCATTCACTTTTTTTATAGTGTATATATATATATATATATATATATATATATATATATATATATATATATATATATATATGTATATATATATATATATATATATATATATATATATATATATATATATATATATATATATATATATATATATATATATATATATATATATATATGCACTTTGAAGGAGCTGCTGCCTAATTTCACTGTACCTGTACAATGATAATAAAGGCTTTCTATTTCTATTTTATTTTGGGTTATTTTTTTTTCTAGTCACTGTAATTGTGATTATATTTTGTTTTGTGTTACTACAATAAAATTGTCAGTTGTTTACTATAACCATATTCTTTCTTGCTCCTGAGAAGCCAGGTCTTAGTAGTCTATACTCTTTTGCAGTTTTCTAAGTACAAGTGCTACAACTACTTTTATTGTTCTGATGTAACTTGAACTAGTTTCCTTAGCAACAGTTACGATCTTTACATTCCCACTGTTATCTGCTTGTTAAATCTGGACGCCAGCAGGTGGAAGATTAAAAAGTGCCAAGATCATCTTCATCATACTCACGGTGACAGAGGTGTATTTCAGGCCATAGTAGCTGATGGGACAGGAGCTGATGTCCAACGTATGTGGCAGAGAAAAACTCTTAGGAGCACCTGAACCCCCCGCGTCGGCACCTGCAGAGACGAGACACAAACAGGAAGTGGTCTGAGTCTGAGGACGACAAGTAAAGCTGCAGAAACCAAGCTGAGATGATCCGAGGACAGGCAGATGGATGAGATGGAAACAAGTTAAACATGAGAAAAGTTCAAACTATAGCTAACAGAGTAAACCTTCACATTTATTCTGTTGATGTTACATGAAGTGGAACTGCAGGAAGGAAAGAAGACATTTATGAACCAACACCAAACACAAAGGTCCAAGAAAAAACCCCAATATCTGACTTTAGAAATGGAAAACCTTTTGAAGGAAACGGAAATACAATTTTCTGAATTTCTTGGGTCTTTTACAATACAAATGTTTTTAAAGCGTTTGAAAATTCCTGCGAAAAACATTTGAAAATTAAAATGTATTGCCATAACTTTGCAAACGTTGAACAAACCCTGTATATATATTTAATACAAAAACGAATACAAAAAGATTTTCCTATTTTTATTAACATAAATTGAAAGAAAGACTCTTGAATCACAAGACAGATGTTAGATATCTGAGTAAAAATTTAAGATCTCCACAGTGAAAGACTTTAATCCTCCAATATCATGAAATGAACAGTCATTTTATTTCTTCTCCAAATGCTGCACATCGAGGTTGGTCTTGTATCTGCATCGCCCCCTAGTGGCTCCAGAGGTTTGATGCATCTACATCAGAAACATCTGGCTGCAACAGTCACATACAGCTCTTTTAAGAACGCTGAACCAATGATAAATAATATATGAAGTAGCTACATTTACTGTGGGATGCTGACAAACTTTGGCAGAAGTTAACTTTCTCAATGTAAGAATAGTTGCTTTAACAGAGGACTTGTAGGACTTTTACTGAAGGGAAGTGTTGGATATTTCTGTCTCCAGCAGTAGGCGAGTGTCTGACTTACCTGTCAGGGCCACGAGCAAGCTCAGGTAGAACAGTGGAAGGAGCATGTTGGAGGGGGCGGATCAGCCGACAGAGCTGTTGGAAGAAAAAAAACTGTCAGCTGGAGAGTGAAGCTCAGTGATGGTCAGATACTGAATTGTTCAGCAGCCAGAAGCAACACGATCAATTGCAGCTGCGCAGTTCTGATCACACTCCGATCACGTCAAACTCAAACATCTTAAACTGCTTTTGGCAAATCATTTGTAGACAGACGACAGTTAGAGCAGTGAAGACCTGACTTTCTAAACTCAGAAACTGTAAAACACATTAATGTTGCTGTGAAACAAACCTGTGTTGCCGATGAAGGGGAACCTCTTGATTCTGCAGGAAATAAGAACAACATCAGTTAATTGCAGCTCTTCATAAAAAACACGTTCGCCACGATTACATGATGTTTTTTAATCTGGAATTAATTATTCAGAATTAAATAATTCCGAATTCCGAAAAACAAACTTAGCTCTTTGAAAAGCTCACAATTTTGATGTTTCCTGTTTCCATCTGTTCTTTTAATGATTTATATTTATTAAATAAATGGTCTCTGCTCTTGACCAGCGTTTACTGCGTGCTGCCATCTTGAAACCCTGTTAGGAAAACCAGACCAGCGTGGAATATAAGCGTCATGGAGACAGACGGGAGAAGGAACGAGTAGAAAGAAAGACCAGAATAATTTAAAGAGGAATGAGTTCATACATGATCGAGGAATTATTCTATTGGGATTTAGAATCGGAAAAAACCAGCCACTTACTTCGGATTTAAGTTTAATTCGGAATGGTCATTTTCATTCGGAATTAGGTGTTTACATGGTAATATTTACTCATTTTAAGTCGGATTTAATTTTAATTCTGAATTAAAGAGGAATTAAACTTCCCATGTAAACGCACTCATTGGACAAAAATGAGACCTGTAGGACATATTTAAACTTTCTCAACTCTGATCCTGGTTAGAAAATGATTTATTTGTCCAGTGAGCGGATGTTAAAGAAGTCTAACCCAAAAACTTGTTTAAGTTAACTTTCAGCTGCCTCACCTTGTGCAGCTCTGATGAAGATGATCTTGCAGCTGTTGGAGAGATGTTCCCGGTGGTATCTTGATCGAGATGCCGCTCTACCTCTCCGTCTCTGCCTGTCTGTTTTTATTTCGATCTGCGCTCCTTTCCACGCCCTAAAGAAGTGACGCGGAGGTTGAGTGCCCTGTGGAGTCGCCTGGTGGGAACCGCCCTCTGCTAAATAATTACCCTCTGGCAACTGGTTAGAATACCTGGGGGCAAAAGATGTTCAAACTGGTGGGAACATCTGAATAAAAGTGCAGTTTCTGAATTTAACATGTTTTTTAGGGTGAAAAAAGCTTGATTCTCGATTTAAATATTTTCAGACACACGTCAGCTAGAAAAGCTTTTTTAATATGTGTATATACTGTTTTAAGTTATATTCTTGATACGGCTGCATTCCTCCACGTGGGAGCAGCTGCCGCAGGCCAGGTATGTACTGGGGATGGGTGTAATGACAGCTTTTTATCTTCTTTACATGCCATTCTATAGATTTGCATATTGACACTGGAACATTGTGTAAGTTATTTGGGTCATAGTTAATTATGGTTTACCGAGCAAAACAGAAATGACAGCTAACCCTAACCCTAACCCTAACTTGCTTTTTTAAATTGCCCAAACTATCATGTTGATTAGGAACCAAACAGTACTTCAGAGTACCGAGACCTTTTGGAGTCCTTGGATGGTGGCTTGAGACTGGCCCTTTTGGGGACTCCCTTGTTGTGCTGGGGGACTTATGTGCAAACGTGGACAATGACAGTGAGGCCTGTAAGGGTGTGACTGGGAGGAACCAACTCTGATATGAACCCCAGTGTTATTGTTCAGAATATAATATAAGGTTGAAAACAGCTGCTTTAATGTTCATGTGCAGAGTTTAGAGGTCAGCTGCTGAAAAAACAGTTTCTGGTTCCTGAAAGACTGTCATCCGTTGAGAATTTCTGAAATGTTGTGCAAGTTATTTAGGACACACTTGAGAGCCGGTCATTATTCAAAACCGCCACATTATTTAAGGACACACCAACTGGACCGTGTCGAAGCAGGACCTTCCATGTTTGATCAGCTGCTACAAAGGCTTTTTTAATATATCTATATGCGGTTTTAAGTTATATCCTTGTTGCCCCCCTCCTTGAACCGCCACCTTACCGTGGTGGAGGGGTTTGAGCACCCGAATGATCCTAGGAGCTATGTTGTCCGGGGCTTAATGCCCCTGGTAGGGTCTCCCAAGGCAAACAGGTCCTAGGTGACGGGTCAGACAAAGAGCGGTTCAAAGCCCCTTATGAAGAAGAAAACAGCAAGGAAGGGTACGTCGCCCAGACTGGCGTTACCAGGGCCCCACCCTGGAGCCAGGCCTGGGGTCGGGGCTCGCAGGCGAGCATCTGGTGGCCGGGTCTTGGCCCACGGGACCCGGCCGGGCGCAGCCCGAACGAGCGACGTGGGCCCCGCCCTCCCGTAGGCCCACCACCCGCGGGAGGGTTCATAAGGGGAAGGTGCCGTGTGATTTGGGTGGCAGCCGTGGGCGGGGGCCCCGGCGACCCAATCCCCGGACGACGACTCTGGCTTTAGGGACATGGAATGTCACCTCGCTGGGGGGGGAAGGAGCCTGAGCTTGTGCGGGAGGCTGAGAGGTATCGACAAGAGATAGTCGGGCTCACCTCCACGCACAGCCTGGGCTCTGGAACCCAACTCCTTGAGAGAGGTTGGACTCTCTTCCACTCTGGAGTTGCCCATGGTGAGAGGCGGCAAGCTGGTGTGGGCTTGCTCATAGCTCCCCAGCTCAGCCGCCATGTGTTGGAGTTCTCCCCACTTAACGCCACTGCGCCTTCGGGCCAGGGATAGGTCTCTCACTGTCGTTTCGGCCTACGGGCCGAACGGCAGTGCAGAGTACCCGGCCTTCCTGGAGGCCCTGGGAGGGGTGCTGGAAAGTGCCCCAACTGGGGACTCCAACACAGGCCAGAACGCAGCTCCCGAGGCTCCGGCCTGCAAACATGCACAAAAGAGAAAAAAGGGGGGCCGGCACAAGAAACTACAGGAACGATGGACAAAAATGATAGCTATGAGATATTTATAATAAATAAAAATGGAAATGGAGAAGAGAGGAAGGGTAGAGGAGAGGAGAAGAAGGGTGAGAGGCACCGCCCAGTGGATCATGTCCCCCCTGCAGCATAGGCCTATAGCAGCATATCTACCACCAAGCTATATTTGAAACTAACTATTATAGTCTTGTTCTATAGCTGCAACTATGACTACTGACTCTAACACACTAGAGTTTACACTACCTAGAGATTTACCAACACCAGCTAGAGGTTTACTAAACACTAACTATAGGCTTTACTAAACAGAAAGGTTTTAAGTTTAGTTTTAAAGGTGGAGGTGGTGTCAGCCTCCTTAACCCAGATTGGAAGTTGGTTCCATAGTAATGGTGCCTGATAGCAGAATGCCCGCCCTCCAAATCTACATTTAGATACTCTAGGAACTTAGAGTAAACCTGCTATGTGAACATAGCACCAGGAAACCCAGAGTCCACAATGGTCAGAGTACCCAGGATCTGGATGCCAGCAGAGTCCGCCCTGGTCAGAAACAGGGCTCCCACTACTCAGAAAAATGGCGGGGGTTATATTCAGGAAATGGAGCCTCTTCCTGGGTGTTACTGCAGCAAGACAGACCGAGGCCATAAGTTGGCTGTCTGTAGTCTGGACTTGAAGCCTTCCTTCTAGGCATTAGTGGTGAAGCAGAGCTTGGTGGTCCATGGTGGCTGGAGGTCCAGAGCCAGGGGGCCAGGCTGGCTAGCTATTTTGTACCGTATGTACCTTTATTTTGTAGGATCAAGTTATGGACCCGAAAAGAGGCTTGAGGGAGTGGAGATGTCAAACAGTGAAGGGGTCCTTGTTTGGTAAATGACTCAAACTGTGATCTACAGGACACACCGCCTGGACAGTGTCCATGCAGGACCTTCCATGTTTGATCAGCGGCTAGAAAGACTTTTTTAATTTGTCTATATACCGTTTTAAGTTATATCATTATTAGTGCTGCATTTGTAACGGGTCCCAAGCTGGACCGGGTACCACGTCACAGTATTGATTTGGTTGGATCAGTGTCTCGCCGTAAACGGTCTCTGAGAAAACAGAGATAAAGATCACAGGCATTAAAACAATGAACCATTCGTGTTGCGTTCAAAATCTCCTCTGAGGAGGGAACGGAAATACCCGGACCTATAGAGGAAGCACCGCGCAGCACCACAGAAAGGTTCCGTTTCCCATCCTAATGATCTATAGTGGATAACTATTGGTGTTACTTGGTTGAATAACCCTCACTCATTCACTCATCTTCTCCCGCTTTATCCGTTACCGGGTCGCGGGGGCAGCAGCCTCAGCAGGGATGCCCAGACTTCCCTCACCCCAGACACCTCCTCCAGCTCTTCCGGGGGGAGTCCGAGGCGTTCCCAGGCCAGCCGAGAGACATAGTCTCTCCAGCGTGTCCTGGGTCTTCCCCGGGGTCTCCTCCCGGTGGGACATGCCTGGAACACCTCCCTAGGGAGGCGTCCAGGAGGCATCCGGTACAGATGCCCAAGCCACCTCAGCTGACTCCTCTCAATGTGGAGGAGCAGCGGCTCGACTCCGAGCTCCTCCCGGGTGACCGAACTCCTCACCCTATCTCTAAGGGAGCGTCCAGCCACCCTGCGGAGGAAACTCATCTCGGCCGCTTGTATCCGCGATCTTGTCCTTTCGGTCACTACCCAAAGTTCATGACCATAGGTGAGGGTAGGGGCGTAGATTGACCGGTAAATCGAGAGCTTCGCCTTTCGACTCAGCTCCCTCTTCACCACGACGGTCCAGTACATCGACCGCATTACTGCGGACGCTGCACCGATCCGCCTGTCAATCTCACGCTCCATTGTTCCCTCACTCGTGAACAAGATCCCGAGATACTTGAACTCCTCCACCTGAGGCAGGACTTCTCCACCCACCCGGAGAAGGCATGCCACCCTTTTCCGGTCGAGAACCATGGCCTCGGTCTTGGAGGTGCTGATTCTCATCCCTGCCGCGTCGCACTCGGCCGCAAACCGCCCCAGCACATGCTGGAGGTCCCGGTCTGATGAAGCCAACAGGACAACATCATCTGCAAAAAGCAGAGATGAAATCCTGAGGTTCCCAAACCGGATCCCCTCCGGCCCCTGGCTGCGCCTAGAAATCCTGTCCATAAAAATTATGAACAGGACCGGTGACAAAGGGCAGCCCTGCCGGAGTCCAACATGCACCGGGAACAAGTCTGACTTACTGCCGGCAATGCGAACCAGACTCCTGCTTCGATCATACAGAGACCGGACAGCCCTTAGTAGAGGGCCCCGGACTCCATACTCACTCAGCACCCCCCACAGAATGGCACGAGGGACACGGTCAAATGCCTTCTCCAGATCCACAAAACACATGTAGACTGGTTGGGCAAATTCCCATGAACCCTCGAGCACCCTGCGGAGGGTATAGAGCTGGTCCAGTGTTCCACGACCGGGACGAGGTTGAATAACCATTTGAATAAAAAAATAATAAATGTACAGACTAACATTTGAATAAAAAAATAATCAATGTACAGACTAATACTTTGAGTCTTAAGTGCGTTACATTTTCAAGAAAAAAAGAATAAAACTACTCCACTAATTGTGAGGGTCTCATACATTCCTCCACGTGGGAGCAGCTGCCGCTGGCCAGGAATGTACTGGGGATGGGTGTAATGACAGCTTAATATCTTCTTTCTTGCTTCTATAGATTTGCATATTGACACTGGAACATTGTGTAAGTTATTTGGGTCATAGTTAATTATGGTTTACCGAGCAAAACAGAAATGACAGTTGAAATGAATGTCATAACTTGCTTTTTTAAATTGCCCAAACTATCATGGTGATTAGGAACCAAACGCTACCTCAGAGTACCAACACTTTTTGGAGTCTTCGGATGGTGGCATGAGACTGGCCCTTTTGGGGACTCCCTTGATGTGCTGGGGGACTTCTGTGCAAACATGGACAATGACAGTGAGGCCTGTAAGGGTTTGACTGGGAGGAACCAACTCTGATATGAACCCCAGTGTTTTTGTTCAGAATATAAGGTTGAAAACAGCTGCTTTAATGTTCATGTGCAGAGTTTTGAGGTCAGCTGCTGAAAAACCAGTTTCTGGTTCCTGGAAGACTGTCATCCGTTGAGAATTTCTGAAATGTTGTGCAAGTTATTTAGGACACACTTGAGAGCCGGTAATTATTCAAAACCACCACATTATTTAAGGACACACCAACTGGACAGGTGTCGAAGCAGGACCTTCCATGTTTGATCAGCTGCTAGAAAGGCTTTTTTAATATGTCTATATACTATTTTAAGTTATATCCTTTGTGCTGCTGCATTCATGCACGTAGGAAGAGGTGCCTGAGGCCAGGTATGTATCTTGACTGAACTGGGAGACTTATGTGCAAACGTGGAAAATTACAGTGAGACCTGCAAGGGTGTGACTGGGACGAACCAACTCTGTTATGAACCCCAGTGATGTTCTGTTTTTGGACATCCGTCCTCATCACTGATTGTCCAAAACAATCATGTCCAGGCTCAATCGTACATACATGTGGAGATAGCACCAGGAAACCCAGAGTCCACAATGGTCAGAGTACCCGGGATCCGCATGTCAGCAGAGTCCACCCTGGTCAGGATACCGGGCTCCCACTACTCAGAAAAATGGTGCGGGTTTTATCCAGGAAATGGAGCCTCTTCCTGGGTGTTAAAAATGTTACTGCAGCAAGACAGACCGAGGCCATAAGTTGGCTGTCTGTAGCCTGGACATGAAGCCTTCCTTCTAGGCATTAGTGGTGAAGCAGATCTTGGTGGTACATGGTGGTTGGAGGTCCAGAGCCAGGGGGCCCAGGCTGGCTAGCTATTTGGTACCATATGTACCTTTATTGTGTAGGATCAGTTTACGGACAGGAAAAGAGGGTTGAGGGAGTGCAGATGTCAAACAGTGAGGGACTCTTTGTTTGGTAAACGACCTCAACCTGTGATCTACAGCAGTGATTCTTAACCATAGGGCCGCGGCCCACACTTGGGCCGCGAGCACCATCTAGTGGGCCGCAAAAAAAATGCAGTTTTGTACGTGTGGGCCGCGGGGGCCGCGGGACTGCATAGCAACTCCCAACCAAATGAGGAGAAGAAGACACTCAGCTAGCTGTACGTGTAATGGTAAGAGAAATGGTGTGTCTTTACAGAGAAAATCCTTCATTTTGCACAGAGTAGGTTTAGATCCGCCAGGATTAGGGATCGATTAATTGGGTCTGCGCCCAGAGCAAGCGAGCGCGGCGTGATCATTTATCCCGGCGCGTCCCCGCGGCCGGGGAGGTCGGCTGAGGCTGCCGCTCGGTGCCCGTCGCAGCTGATCAGGCTCGGATGAACCCGACACACTGAGTCCTGACAACTTATTAATGTAAATAAGTAAAATCAAACTAAGTTTTGTCCTCGCTGTATTTTTAAATATGCAACCCGGAATGGACAAATTCATCCTGTTCAGTCTTCCCACTGGGACAAAACCAGTGTCTCATACGTTCAGAGACCGTGGCGTTCAAAGTGCCAAAGTGAAACGCCACTGAAACAAAACACAAAGTTTTTCATCAAACATATCCACTCAAGTCTGAACTGAAGTCACAGAAAATAAACTGACCATCTTAAAACATCCTGCCAATGTTTGGGTCCAGATACAGCTGTGAAGCAGCTTTCTCCACAGTGAACATAATTAAAACTAAATATCGTTTCAGGCTCATCAATGAGCACCTCCACATGCATATGAGAACCTGACACCATCCAGCCCAGATTTAAAGTCCTGACAGGAGAAGTTAGAGCTCAGTTCTCTCACTGAACAACAGAAAGTGCGGGCATAAGATTATAAGAGGGGAAGAAAGAAAAACTGCAAAACTGTTAAATTGTTAAGATGTATTTATATTAATTTAGTATACAAATGTGTTGAGACAATTAACAAAGAAAAGGGGAAATTCAAACTGCTGGTAGAGAAATAAAATAAGATAGCATTTGAAAAATAAAATAAAATCTACTTTATTTTTAAGAGAAAAAAATATGTTTAATTCAAGTTAAACATGGTAATTGGCAAATATGTACTTTTTTTTAATATAACAGTCAGATGCAGATGTTGATACAACTATGAGGCTACTTGAATATATACACACACACACATATATATATATATATATATATATATATATATATATATATATATATATATATATATATATATATATATATATATTATGATGTTCTGGACCTTCGCTTGAGTAAATTTTCTCTAAATGGACCTCTTAAAGTTTTAGTTGAATACCCCTGCTATACAGTGTTTATATTAAATGGGCCCCGGGCCACTCTGTACTGAAAAAATTGGGCCCCAAGGTCAGAAAGGTTAAGAACACCTGATCTACAGGACACACCGACTGGACCGTGTCCATGCAGGACCTTCCATGTTTGATCAGCTGCTAGAAAGACTTTTTTAATATGTCTATATACTGTTTTAAGTTATATTCTTGTTACGGCTGCATTCCTCCATGTGTGAGCAGCTGCTAGAAAGACTTTTTTAATATGTCTATATACTGTTTTAAGTTATATTCTTGTTACGGCTGCATTCCTCCACGTGTGCTAAGGTGCTGCAGGCCAGGAATGTACTGGGGATGGGTGTAATGACAGCTTATTATCTTCTTTACATGCCATTCTATAGATTTTCATACTGTGAGTGAAACATTGTGTAAGTGATTTGCGTCATAGTTAATTATGTTTTATTGAGTAAAACAGAAATATCAGTTTACTGGGAGCAACCAACTTACTGATATGAACCCCAGTGATATTCTGTTGTGTCTGTGCAGTTTCTGAATTTAACGTGTTTTTTAGGGTGAAAAAAGCTTGATTCCTGATTTAAATGTTTTCAGAGACACGTCAGCTACATGGAGGCAGAGTTTTAATTTTTTAAAGAGTCTTATAGCTTGACTTGATGTCGTGATTAGGAAGACATTCTTTTGAATTATTCGTGTTATTGTTCAGAATATAAGGTTGAAAACAGCTACTTTAATGTTCATGTGCAGAGTTTAGAGGTCAGCTGCTGAAAAACCAGTTTCTGGTTCCTGAAAGACTGTCATCCGTTGAGAGTTTCTGAAATGTTGTGCAAGTTATTTAGGACACACTTGAGAGCCGGTAATTATTCAAAACCACCACATTATTTAAGGACACACCAACTGGACAGGTGTCGAAGCAGGACCTTCCATGTTTGATCAGCTGCTAGAAAGGCTTTGTTAATATGTCTATATACTATTTTAAGTTATATCCTTTGTGCTGCTGCATTAATGCACGTAGGAGGAGGTGCCTGAGGCCAGGTATGTATCTTGACTGAACTGGGAGACTTATGTGCAAACGTGGAAAATTACAGTGAGACCTGCAAGGGTGTGACTGGGACGAACCAACTCTGTTATGAACCCCAGTGATGTTCTGTTTTTGGACATCCGTCCTCATCACTGATTGTCCAAAACAATCATGTCCAGGCTCAATCGTACATACATGTGGAGATAGCACCAGGAAACCCAGAGTCCACAATGGTCAGAGTACCCGGGATCCGCATGTCAGCAGAGTCCACCCTGGTCAGGATACCGGGCTCCCACTACTCAGAAAAATGGTGCGGGTTTTATCCAGGAAATGGAGCCTCTTCCTAGGTGTTAAAAATGTTACTGCAGCAAGACAGACCAGGGCCATAAGTTGGCCTGTTGTGGCCTGGGCATGAGGCCTTCCTTCTAGGCATTAGTGGTGAAACAGATCTTGGTGGTACATGGTGGTTGGAGGTCCAGAGCCAGGGGGCCCAGGCTGGCTAGCTATTTGGTACCATATGTACCTTTATTGTGTAGGATCAGGTTACGGACAGGAAAAGAGGGTTGAGGGAGTGCAGATGTCAAACAGTGAGGGAGTCCTTGTTTGGTAAACGACCTCAACCTGTGATCTACAGGACACACCGACTGGACCGTGTGCATGCAGGACCGTCCATGTTTGATCAGCTGCTAGAAATACTTTTTTAATATGTCTATATACTGTTTTAAGTTATATTCTTGTAACGGCTGCATTCCTCCAAGTGTGCTAAGGTGCCGCAGGCCAGGAATGTACTGGGGATGGGTGTAATGACAGATTTTTATCTTCTTTACATGCCATTGTATAGATTTGCATTTTGTCAGGGAAACATTGTGTAAGTGATTTGCGTCATAGTTAATTATGTTTTATTGAGTAAAACAGAAATATCAGTTTACTGGGAGCAACCAACTTACTGATTTGAACCCCAGTGATGTTCTGTTTTTGGACCTCTGTCCTCATCACTGATTGTCCCAAACAATCATGTTCAGGCCTTAAGGGTGCGTACAAGTGGGCATAGCACCAGGGCGAGGGGATTGAGTGCCCTGTGGAGTGTCCTGGTGGGAACCTCACTCTGCTGAGATGATTGAGTCTGTGCAGTTTTTGAATTTAACGTGTTTTTTTAGGGTGAAAAAAGCTTGATTCCTGATGTAAATGTTTTCAGAGACACGTCAGCTACGTGGAGGAAGAGTTTTCATTTTTTAAAGAGTCTTATAGCTTGACTT